>NC_056748.1:1072602050-1072619550 GCF_019279795.1 Protopterus annectens
CGTCAGGTAGAGGTGTTGTAAAACCAGAGCCATTTGTCAGAGATCCTGTCGAGACTAGGTCTCGAACACGCAGTTTGAGAGAGGATATTGAGTTATATCAAATAAATAAAAATTCACGATCTATGAGTGAAGAAGAGATATGCCCACTCATAGAAGTACCAAATCCTCAGGCAGGACAAGAAGGGCAGGACCCAACTCTCCTAGTATACAAACCGTGGACACCAGAAGATATCCGGAAAGCCACAGAGGGAATTCCCCATCCAAAAGTTAATTTTAGAAAGTTTTTAGAAGACTTGGAAGGCATGAGGTTAAGTTATCACTTAAACGGAGAGGAAGTGGAAAAAGTAGTCAGACAAATAGTAGGACCAGATTGGCACATGATCAGTGGCAACTGGAATCCTCGTGACGCTGCGCTTAAGCCCCTCCCACATAGCAGCACAGAGTTAGACAACAGAGTGAAAGGTCTAATGGACCGAATCTCTGAGAAATGGAAGCCTAGGGCAGACTGGACTTGCATTAATCAATGCATCCAACAAGAAGGTGAAACTGTTGACAGATGTTTTACTAGATTACTAGAATGTTTTAATAACCATTGTGGAATGCAGATACCTAAAGACCAAACACATGATTCCTCATATGAGCAGCAGCTAAAGAATGCATTTTTAAAAGGCAGTATTGCACCCATAAGCAGTTTTATTATGAAGCATATGGTAGATCATCGCACAAGCAGATTACAGTCACTGCTTGAATATGCTAGGCATGCCGAAAGGCATTTTAATAACATAAATAAAAAGAAAGCCCAAGTATTTGCTGTAGATGACGGAGAGATTTATTTAGTACATTCTGGGAAGAAGGGCAAGAAGAATGCCCAGGGAAACAAACAATCTGATCAGCGATCAGAGGACTTTGAAGGGCGAAAGAAAAGGGGTGAATGTTTCAAATGCGGTAAAAAGGGACATATGGCAAGGGATTGCAAGAAAAATAAGAAGGCAGCTATGGAGGATAAAAATGAAGAGGGTGAGGACTGACTATATGATAGCCAGGAATCACTAGATGGGAATAACGAAGAAAGGACAAATGAGAATGTGATAGACAGAGCAGAGAATGTGTTAGGAGAAACAGAGAAAGTGCAGGAAGCTACTGATAGTGAAGACAATGAAATATTAGACCTAGCCTTATTGAGCTTGGAGCTCTATTTGGCTGACACGAAACCAGAAGTTACACTCCTGGTGGAGGGGAGGGAAGTCAAATTTCTGTGTGACTCAGGGGCATCACGAACCCTGGTACACCCCTCCAAACTACTGGAGAATTCAGTCACATGATTACATATTAGTGAAAGCAGCTAATGGACAGCTGTATCGGGAGCCTCTCTCCCATAACATTGCAATAACAGATCCTGTTTCAGGATTAACCCAGAAAAGTAAAATCGTTGTTTCTGCGAAATGCCCAGTGAACCTTTTGGGCAGAGACCTTATGCAACTACTTGGCATAGCAGTAGTTCCGACCATGCAGGGTATGGAAGCACAGCGACAAATTAATACTTTTGCAGTGCAATCGGAGGGTGAAACATTTTATTGGTACAGCCAGGACTTGGTTACGACCAGTCCTGGGGCAATAACTGGAGAGTTAATGAATGTAGCTATCAGTAAGTTCCCCTTCCTTTGCATTGACATACAACACCTGTTGCACTGTACTCTGCATTATTGTAATACACCAGGACCTGACAAGGAATATGAGCAAGAATTGTTTAAAAACTGTGCAAACAGATTAGTATTGCGTAATCTGTACTGGGACATGAAAGGGAACAGTGTAGTTAGCTGTTCATTGCCCCAGGAGTTCTTTGCACTGTATAAATCAAATTGATTACCACATGTTAGTTTAACTAAGGACAAGAGTATGAAATGGGCAGATCTAGGAGAAAAGGTCACAAAATGGGAAAGGCAGACAAAATCAGAACTGTCAGAACAAGTAGTACAAAGACAGAAATTGAATTGGATAACACAGACACACCCAGCTGTACACTTGCAATCAAGCGAGGACAGCTGAGAAGCACTCTTATTAGAAGAGGAGGGAAAAGCTTTATTAGACATACCAGAGACTCTCTGGTCAACAGGAAAATCAGATGTAGGACTTATTCGTACAGCGGGACCAGTTACCATCACGCCAAAGTCAGCATTTAGACCACAAAAAAGGCAGTATCCCTTAAGAAAAGATGCAGAAGCAGGTATTAAACCTATCATAGCAGCTTTACTTAAGGAAGGAATACTGGTGAAATCTCTTGATTCACCATGTAACACACCCTTATTCCCAATTAAGAAAGCAAATGGTGAATGGCGTATGGTCCAAGATTTGCAAGCTGTAAATGACGCAGTAATATCAAGGGCACCCACGGTGCCAGATCCACACACCCTACTGAATGATCTAAAGTCTCAACAAAAATATTTTTCCATGGTAGATATTAGCAATGCGTTCTTTTCAATACCGATACACCCTGACAGCCAGTATTGGTTTGCATTTACATTTCAGGGGAAACAGTATACATATACGTGACTACCACAGGGATATTGTGAAAGTCCAACGATATTCTCACAAGAGATGGCAAGTAACTTGGCGGGGTTTACCCCACCGAAAGGTAGTCAGATTTTACTTTATGTTGATGACATCCTGCTGGCAGCCCCCACCCAGCAAGATTGTAAGGAAGACACTATAGCATTATTGAAATTCTTAGCCGCTGAAGGACACAAAGTAAGCAAAGATAAATTGCAGCTTTGGAGAAAACAAGTTAAGTACCTTGGATATGTAATATCCAAAGAGGGTAGGACATTAGATGAAGACAGAAAAATAGCAATCTTACAAGCACTGAAACCCACAACCAAGAAGGAAATGATGTATTTTCTTGGCACGACTAATTTTTGTCAGAGCTGGATCCCAAACTATGCTTTAGAATCTGCACCGTTAACCAACCTGATTTTTCAGAAGCCTATGGCAGCACAAGATTTGATACAATGGACACCAGAAGCAGAATTAGCTTTCTGTAAACTGAAACAGTTAATAGCATCCTCATTAGTTTTAGGATTACCAAACTACCATAAACGTTTCTTCCAAACCGTAGATTGTAAGCAAGGTTATATGACGTCAGTATTGACACAACAGCATGGAGACAATCAACTCCCCATTGCTTACTATTCATCACAACTGGACCCAGTGGTGCGGTCTTTGCCCCACTGTGTACAAGCAGTAGTTGCAGCTGCAATGGCAGTGCAGGCTTCGGCCTCAGTAGTATTATTCCACCCTCTCACATTGAGAGTGCCTCATGCAGTCGCGATTATTTTACTGCAAGAGAAGGTAGCATATCTTTCTCCTGCTAGGCATCTATCCTGTATGACTATCTTGTTGAGCCAACCTCACATTACAATTGAACGTTGTACAACTTTGAATCCATCTACCTTGCTCCCAACTCCTGCAGATGGCACACCTCACAGCTGCCTGCAGGTAATTGAGCAAAAGACACTGCCCAGAAAAGACCTCACGGATGTTCCCTTGGATGATGCCAAGGTGACATATTACGTGGACGGCTCATGCAGAAAGGGTCCTACAGGACGGAACCTAACAGGATATGCAGTAGTTTCTGATACTGAAATTATAGAAGCAAAACCTTTACTACATAACTTATCTGCACAAGCAGCAGAGTTGACTGCCTTGACACGGGCATGTACCTTAGCAAAGGGTAAATGTGTGAACATTTTTACAGACAGCCAGTATGCTTTTTCTACTGTACATGTTTTTGCGCAACAGTGGAAAAATTGAGGAATGGTGACATCTACTGGCAAACCGATTAATCATGCACAGTTTATTTTAGATTTGTTAGAATCAATTCAGTTACCTCAGAAAGTAGCTATTTGTAAATGCATAGCTCATACCAAGCAACAAGATAGGATTTCAAAAGGCAATGCGAGAGCTGACACAGCTCCAAAGCAAGCAGCCTCAGAGGCATTTCTTTTGAACGAGGAATTACAACCTTCTGAGATCTTAGACTTAGAAATGTTGAAAATAATGCAAACACTTACTACACAGGCAGAAAAACAAAAGTGGGTAAGGCGAGGAGCACTCCTCAAGCAAGCACTGTACATCTCCAAAGAAGGAAAACCAATATTGCCATCTAATTTGTTTAGATACTCAGCTTTGTTGAGCCATAGGCAATGCCATGTCTCAACAGGGAGGATGGTACAGTTAGTCAACCGGGTATTCACTACATACGGATTTACAAACTATACAAAAAAAATTTGTTTATCATGCCACATTTGTAACAAACATCATGCACAGGGGGCATTAAAGCCCACGCAAAGGAGTTTCCCTACACCACCGTATCCGTTTCATACTATTTGTATGGATTTCATAGAATTGAGTAAATGTGAAAATAAACGTTACTGATTTGTCATTGTAGATATGTTTTCCAAATGGGTGGAAGCCTTTCCGACTAAAAATCCAGATGCATCTACAGTTGCAAAGGCTCTGGTTAAGGAAATTATTCCTAGATTTGGTATACCGGAAAAGATCTACAGTGACAATGGCACACATTTTGTAAATCAAACTATACAGCAACTCAGTAGATATTTTGGAATTTCTTTGAAAAACCATTGTGCATATCATCCTCAATCTGCAGGGTTGGTGGAGAGGCACAATGGGATTTTAAAGAACAAACTTAGGAAGTTGATGTCAGATACACAAAAGAATTGGGTGTACTGTCTGCCCCTGGCACTGTTGAGCATGAGAACTGTTCCGAATGCGAAAGGATTGACACCTTTTTAGATAATATTTGGGAGGGCATATTATACCCCTCAGTGGAAATCTCTCATGCCCACGGACCAGGAAGCAGACTGTACACTAGCAAGATATATGGGACGTATGCTGAACTCTAAACATCTTTTGCAGTCTTCTGTTTCAGGTAAAGAGCCAAATCAACCATTGGAAGCGGCAGTAGCCCCAGGCGACTGGGTCTGGGTGAAGATTGTCAAGCGGAAGAATTGGACCTCACCAAAGTGGGAGGGACCTTACCAGGTCCTCTTGTCGGCAACCACAGCAGTCAAGATCGGTAAGAAATCCTCTTGGATCCATTTGACACACTGTAAACTTTGCAAAAACTTTGAGCTAGATAAAAATCTTGCTGTTTCACAGAAAGACTAAACATGACAGCATCTAGAGCAAACAGGAATGCAGAACAACCCCAAAAGTATTGCATGATTATCCTGTTGATTGTACGGACAACAATAATCTTTTTGCTGTGGCCCATCCTTTTTTCAGCCACACCAGCTGAACTGAATAAATGTGATGAGCCGACCATAGACTGGCACCCGAACTTTAACACTTATCAGGCAATTACACGTGTGTATGCTGAGACTTTTAATGTTTCGAATTGCTGGATTTGCACAGCCATACCAACAGCATACGGGGGGTTATTAATGACAGCAGTCCCCCTAGGGGTCAATGAGACCTGGGAAAATTTGGTTTATGAAACTTTAGCTATCAAAGCACATGATAAGGTAGCACCGTAGCACTGAGAAGCAGATGATTTTGCTAGCATTAGGGAAAGAGAACAATAAAGCATTTTGAAATGTTATTAGACTTAGGCAAATAACCTTGTTTGTGTTGAATGAACACTACAGCTGTAGAGGAACTAGATAAGATTATAGACTACAATCAGTATATGCTTTGTGCTCGAAGTTATAAAGAATCACGAATTGTAACATCAAATCGTTACAGACCGGTGGTCAGCAAGGCCACATTGTTTTTGAGAAAACTTTCTCATGAGAACATTTATAATTGTTATATCAGCAGAAAGACTTAGTAAACACCTGTTTTAGAACAATGCTTAGAGTTGTATTTAATTACGTCAGCTTAGAGGGCAATGGCTTACAGAATAGTATAATAATGAAGTATTTCCTGCATAATGTTAGACAAACTTCTGAACTGCATTTTTGTCTCCTTGTACAAGAATAAAGGAACCTTAATTGAACCTTGGCTGCATTGATCTTTGATTTTTCCTTTGACAGTAACTATAAAAGGTTGCCTTGTCACACATTCAAACCATCTGTATCTACCTGTAGGACAGTACAAAACACTGAAAGACGAACCGAAAACAAGTATTACACTAGTTAATACCACCTCCGATAACTAGTATAACATGTAGTATGTCTGTGTATGTAGTATCTGTACTGTAAGAATTACAGTGTAATCAGTGCATATAGTGGAAATAGGTATTTTGTGGTGATGTATTGTTGAGCAGTAGTAATGCTTGTAGTATTCTATGTGTGTACTGCTGCAGGTTACACGGCACACTCCACATACACCACAAGGGATGATATGGGCTTGGAACCCAGCAATTCACTTCCAACCACTGTCAGTGTCAGGATTGGTCAAACAAGTATATGCTATAACAGGGGATGGTATATGTCAATATATTGTAATAGTCGACATATGTATGGGTGTATAAGTAAGATGACCATGTTAAAGATGGGCTTACCATGCAAATATGGTGTGCATTGTGGGATATTGTGCCAATAACTGTAATGTACAGTATTCTAGGCAGATCTGTATTCTATTCTACATAGCAGTTCTGTTATGTTATGCAAACACTAGTTATGTCTATTGGCAATTACAATACTCAATGACAGGGTACATAGCATTAGTATTCATCTGACAGGTTAGCAGCATGATAGCAAAGATAATTGGAAGAGCCAGGTAACTATCCATGCACATAACACATGTAATATACACCTCTCTACTATCGTTTGCAAGCAATAACAGCTGTGCATGTGTACATGTTATGCAAATATGTAGTGACCCTTGTTACAGGGCTGGGCCAAATGGCTATATGCACACCTACATAGAGTGGATATTGAGAGTACAGACACACTGGTTGAACTACCAGGTTTGTGTAGCCCAACCTCTCATTGCAAACCTAACAGCCACCTGCACATACTGTATGTAAGGTAGTGCACAGCGCTGGTAAGGAAACAGGTTGCATATCATCTTTAACTCCAGTGTAACATCTGCAGTAGGAGTGTAAGATGTAGGAGACAGCTGCCCATGTGTAATAGCTGCATCACAGGTGATGGCTCACACTATCTGATTATATCCTGATCATGTGTATAGTGGCATCAGAGCCTATTGATACATGACTCTGTTTGGAGAGTGGGTGTCTGTGCCCAACAGAGCACATGGTCCTGGTAGATATGTGAGTATATACCCAGAGAAGGAAACAGACCTGTAGACACTTGCATCATCTGTAATCAACTAACAGGATGTGATGTGCTCCTCAGAGGAGGATTGCTGCTAAAGGTGGCTACAATGTTTCCGTAATAGCCAGTGTTGTCACGTCCATAACACAAATATTTACATGTGAGCATCACTGTCTAAAACATCTTCATAGGCAATACGTAAACTAAATACAATACTTGGTACTTGTAGTACTGACTGCTCATACAGGCATGTCCACTAGTCAGCTACTGGTGTTTCCTAATGTCAGCTTTGTGTATGTGGCCATCCTCGGGGAATGTAATCTCTATGCCATGTACACTGCCAGACCCACCTAACACCACACCCCACACGTTGCCTGGGATGCAGCTACAGGGGGTAAGCTGGAAGGCAGCCCAGTCTACAGCCATGACTGAACTGGACAGTCATGAGGTGTAGGTTAACACATGCAGCTCATCAACACAACTAACACATACCCTTACCAGAACACAGTAAGGACACCCACACACACTACTGGAAATCACACACATTCACAGACGCATCTAAGAATCTGGCCAGACAAGTGACCCCCCAAGCAGGAAGAGACAGACACCGAAATACGCAAACTGTATGACATAGTTTGCATAATTGTGCCACACCTCTGAACACATGACTGGAAACATGCCCAACAGTACTCATTTGTGAATGCAAACTCAAGCACTATGTTACACACCGACCTATATGAGGGCATACATACTGTCAGCTGCCTGTCTGCCATGATTAGCCACATACTCATACACTCAGACCACCTTTTGAACTATACACATGGCTCTGGCATATTCCATGTTGTTATGCAGGACCTGTGATGCCATAGCTTGACTGCATGGAAACACATGTAGGAACTGTCAGGTCTTGTAGCCCATGCAGGTATGTCCCAAGACCTGGGTAGCATTCTGCCATTGGCCAAAATGATACTGCATTACAGGGACAAAAGGATTGTATTCCACATTTGTCTAGTGTAGTGGTGCATGTCGCAGGGTATCCAATATCTGTCGTCCTGGGATAACATGGTTGACAGACCATGATGCTTTGCCAGACATGGCCTGCACCTGTCACCCCTGGGAATCTGGATACAGCCTAGAGCTCATGCTTCCCCTATAGTGTCTTCATCATGAGTGGTTCAGGTGAGGGTCCACTGCTGTTACAGGGACAGCCAAACAATAAATTGCGGGTCTCGCTACAAAATGATACATGTCAGAAAATGAGATGAACACAAATAAGTCAATCTCTAACATGGATAACATATCTGTGCAGTGGCTGAGACATGTTTCAATGCTCAGGAGAGCACAACTGCATGACCATGTTATAACATACCTTACCTTTTGCCCATTATCCTTTACTTGAACACAGGAAGGATATGTACACCCTCACTCTAGTTGCACTTGCATAACATCAGATGCATTATGCTAAGCAACTACCTTTGTGCCACAGTGGAATTCAAAATGCACATTGAGATAGATGACCCACCAGGCCACTGACTTCCCAACTGTCATAATGTGCTGTAATGGGGAAGATTAGGTCTGAGACAGAACCACAATATTGGCTACTCTCAACTATTACATTATTAACTGGGAAGACTCCTCATGTACCAACACCTGCGCTCAATGCATGTTGGATTCCGTCAACCCCATTGACCTGGATCACAGTAGTCACACAAACAGGGCTAACAGTATGCTACACATAGTTAGTCTCCAATACCAATGTTACGTTTCCTAAGAGCAGAGTGGTGAGTGCCATGGCACACATGCAGGTGGACAATGCATGTGCAAAGGCTGAATCCTACACAAATGGACCTTAAGCAGTCACATATGTGCAGTGATTGTGCCATTGAAACAGAACCAGGAGTCAACCCAACACAAACAAGTAGGCAAACTGGTGGTACCATGCTTTAAACTGTACCAGAGAAGGTAGCAACTGTTGCAAAAGTGAACACACATGAGTGCAGGTGATCCCTTGTCAGCCTCAGTAAGATGCAGATACACCATATAAAACCACACACAGCTACTGTGAAACCAATCAGCTACATATTATAAGGCCAGGCACAGAGCATTCTATAGCTGTGTCACTGATTGTATTGGCAACGACAAGACCTGCCATGCTGCACAGCACTATGGCATGGGAAGTACTGCACCTACAGAAATAGCACCCATTCATCCAGATAGGGTCTCAGAGTACCTAAACCCACTCACACCTCCCCACCACCACCAACAGGTACACTTAGTAATATATACATGTACACTACAGAGCCCCTGTACTAATGACTATGCAGGTACAAGCTGTACTCTCTAATGCCATACATACAGCTTTCATGGGACCTGTCAACATTCCAGGGTGTATCCTACACAAATGTTAAGAACATTCAGGTATCCACATGCACATCATGTTCGATCATAACTCCGTGTCAGGCTGTGTACACTCTGAATGGTGCAGCACAACAACAGTTATCACACCCCACAAAGGGGGAGACACCATTGATAATGGGACATAGTGCACAACTACCCTGCTGAGGCTGGTCTGTATGGCCATGAACCATGGTCAATGTAATTGATGTACGCGGTACAGATGTAGATGACAGTAGGGTTGATTCACACTGCATATCATGACCTTGCCAGGTCGTAGGACACCATCACCCATACTGTGTTCCAGCTACATTCAGTAAACTAGGTGTATATTCCTATGTCACAGGAGTGGTTGGCAACTGGACCGCTAGCAGAACCCACACTACAGAAGCTGTCTGATAAAGTCACACACATCAAACCAGTGCCAGCCACAGTAGTACAGGGGTCATTCCTGGTACCACATAGACTAACACAGAAGGCATCAGCCTATTGATGTTTGCAAATGACTATGAACTAGGAGCAATAGTTGAATCATTGTGTGCTGCATTCAACATACAGAAGGGCCTTAGTGTGTCAGATGTGTGGTGTGTGATGTATGGCCACAATCTGACAGCTAGGTGTTGCATTGTCATCCCCTATGTTACAAACCCTGTACCCATTAACTACCACCTAGGCAGCGGTCAACATAATGGCAACTGTGTGTATGGGATGCAGCTGGACAGTACTTCCCTTTGATAGTTACATCACCACAAAAGACAGGTAGTCATATGTGGCACCCCTAAACATAACAGGGTGCCATCCAGGAATACAGAGATAACTGCGCAGCCATACTCAACACCCATGTGACCCATAATAGATCACATATTTCCTTTAAGGGTTATTGCCCATGTGCAGATGGCCTACACTGCCCTTCACAATCCCTAGCTGCACTATGTAGCATGCAGCCTACCCTGAATAAAGCCATGTCCAACCCAGAGGTGTTGGACATGCTACACTTAACACATCCTGATCCCAAATAAACACATATGTCATGGACATCCACCTTTCTAGTACAAGGATCACAACATGCCTGACAGATCCATTTCCCATACACAACATACTCTTGCCATACTATGCATCCCTGTCCAGTGAAGCTGCACATCGCTCCTCTCTGTGACATGGTGTGATGACCGCATGCCAAATATATCAGTAACCATGTGTATCAATTCTGTGGCACTGCTAGAACTGGCCACTGAAACTTACCTGTCTGTTGCCTACAGCTAGGTAACCTGTCTGCCAAGGCTCATAAATGGCCCATGGTATACATTCTACTAGATCACTATGACCATACATGCTATAGTTGATATCCAACCCTGCAAATACTATCAGGCTAGCTATTGTCCCATGTGTTACACATGTGCAACACAGGCAATACATTGCAGGATGCTACACAGCTGTACAGTGCCATGTAGATATATATGGCAAAACACATACATGCTTGCAAGCCTTCAGAGTCACAGGTCATGTCCCTAAAAGCTATGTATAACTAAATATGTGGCATATACACAGCATTAAGGTCAATTGTATTAATGTGAACACATCCAGGCATGTGGTGATAGGTAAAGACACCACTACAGGCAAACAGACATGCCCACGTAAAGCAGCATCCACATGGTTTATGAGCAATGTCATCACATGACACACACATATATGGCCATAACATCACTTCACCAGTAGGTGTCAAATGTGTGTGACTTATACATGTCAGTGGTGTTAGTGTCATGTAGATCTACAAAGATGTATTTCTAATCATAATAAATGTGATACACATGTATGTTCAGCTGTAGTGCTGTACTTCTCTGTGAGTTACTGTGACCTGCCTACATCGTTATGTCTTCCAGGTATGTCACGTAGCAGACTGCCACCATACAGCCGCTTGGAGGATGAGGTCCTCATCCCATACCTCCTCGACAACTACACGACGCTCTTCAGCCATGTGCCACAGGATGCACAGCAGTGGGATACCCTGTGGGAGAAACTCTGCAGGAGGGTAAATGATGATAGAGGTCACAATCGCACCTATCAGCAGGTGCGCCGACAATGCACTGACCTGATAAGATGGGTGAAACAGCGTGCTAATGCAATCGCCAGGGAACAAGGTGCAACAGGTGGGGGGCCACTCACCCAGCCCCAACTCACATGTACCGAGGAGATACTGGCCAACCTGGGGACACCTGCAGACCTCCATCCATAAGCTTTAGCTGGTATTGTGGAGGTGGGTGTCTCTCAACCACCAAGCCTGGAGTTGCCTGCTAAGTCACTACTGCACATAAAACACAACCATACATCACATAGTTACATGTGTTACTGTACAATATGTAATGTAACATCATATGCAAGGCATGTATGCACACATGCCACACACTATAGTCTGCTACTCTATGTATGCACAGATATGCATACTCCATAGTGTAGTGTATTGTACTGGCTTATGTGCTAACATAGACATTGCACCCTGTAGCTATCACACAGGTGTGAATAATCATCTTACTGCTGTGACACCCCTGTTTAGGTACCTCTGGCATTTTGCAGTGACAGCAGCCTGTGTCAGGTGAGATTGTTATTATTTACCAGGCTTGATAATGCCTGGAACATATTAATTGCATGCTATCTGTCATAACACATGTACACATAATGTATGGTGGTCCTGCTAATGGACACTGGTCAGACCTACAATGCATCACACTGTTTACCTATGTGAAATAATTGAAGACTATATGAAACACCTACACTAAACTTTCCAAACTGTCATTGCCAGATGTGTGGTCAACAGTGAATACAATGGTGGAGGTGTGTTCCACTGTAGGGACAGGTACTACATATCAGCATTACACATGTCGGGAATATGAAAAGTATGGTACAGAGAGCATATGTGTGCACACACACTAAATGTGTTGAAGCTGGAGTATGCCCGGCCCACAGGATACACCCTTGTGGAGTATACCCTTGCTATGAATGTCACACAATGTCATGTGCTATCAGACATGTCCATGACATGTAGTGGGCTGACTGCAAAATTGCTCAACTATCCTACAAAACATGTCTTGCATCCCATACATACCACCCTTTGTCTGCATAACCCTGTCCTCAGTGGAGCATATGACATCTATGGGTGTATGTCATATGGGATAACACTGACATGTGAAATAAGATGGCCATCACAACCATTGGAGTGAACATGTGTACACATGGCCATGGAGGATGGCCAGAGACATGAAGCAAAACACACAGTGAAAGTGGTGTACATGTGTGTACACCCTGTTGTACATTGGCTCGACACAATACAACTATGGCCTTTGTGTAATGGTGATATTGCAGATGTGAAACACTAAACATCATACAGGCCTGTGCACAGCTTGTGTAGGCATAGCATGAAACCACTACATAATATGTCTTGAACATCTGGAGTGTGTCACGACATGGAAGCATTCAACTATACAGTATCCAAATACAATCATGTGTTGCACAACATACACATACATCCTCCACATCAAGCCACAGATACAGTACATTCACCTTGCTGGTGTCAGACATCAATGTCATGCCTGCTCCTCATGTGTGTGAGGTACACAGATGGCATGTGGGACATAAAGTACTTGTATGTTAGACATGTGTGGGCATAGTTGTCAGGTATCAGTAATATGGTTGCAGATGTGCAGGGGTGTCATCCATATACCCTACTGCTCATGTCCTCACACATAGGGGCGGTGGCCAACACAAAGTATCAGTGGTAGGTGTACAAAGGTCAGCGATGGTCTGTTAACATGTGGTGTATATTGAACACACCATGGCAGTGCAGTGCAATGGTGCAAAGTGCATGGATTGTGTTGCAGGTATGGGGCATAGGCTACTAACACAAATGGTGTAATACAGGTATATATGCTAAGCACCACTATAATTATGTAAGGTGCATGCCGTCTGCTATACCACATGCATGTTGTTATGTGCATCTCAGGGATATATGATAACTACCACTATAATTGTCTAAACTGAAACTATAATTGTGCAAGCTTAATGTCATCTGCCATATCACTTGCATGTAGCATATGTGTCTGTGTGTGTGTGTGTGTGTGTGTGTGTGTGTGTGTGTGTGTGTGTGTGTGTGTGTGTGTGTGTGTCTCTGTCTGTCAGTGTCTCTGTCTGTCTGTGTGTCCCTGTGTGTCTAGTGTGTCTTTGTGTCTGTCTGTGTGTGTCTCTGTCTGTCTGTGTGTCTGTGTGTGTCTGTGTCTGTCTGTGTGTGTCTGCCTGTGTGTGTCTGTCTGTGTCTATTTGTCTGTGTGTGTGTGTGTGTCTGTCTGTGACTGTGTCTGTATGTCTGTGTGTGTCTGCGTCTGTCTGTGTCTGTCTGTCTGTGTGTCTGTGTCTGTTTGTCTGTGTGTGCATTGTCTGTCTGTCTGTGTGTGTCTCTGTCTGTGTGTGTCTCTGTCTGTCTGTGTGTGTCTGGTATAACTTGTAATGTACAGTTTTTGTCTTCCCCTCACAGGCGTTGATGTAGTTGCATTGCCCTCCTGCGGTCCACCTGATGTTACATTCCCCCCAGAATCTAGCAGTGATGATGATCGTATGATTGAGGCATAGGTAGGGTTGTCAGGGGCTGAATCTGTGCCATTGGTTGCCATTCCATTTGTCTCCCACTCATCCTCGCACACAGTTTCCCTGCCTGCACGTACCGCATCACCACCTGCCATAGAGGAAGGACAGTTGACGGGTGGTAGCATGGAACAGGGAAGTGTGGTGACTATGGAAGGTGTGCCTGCACACCATGATCCCAGTCAACAGACTGGTGATGTCCCACACAAGCATGTGCCCAGTGCTGCTCGTAGGAGGACCACTGGCCAACATGCCCCTGCGAGACCAAGCACATCAGCTGGTGTCACCAGACACATGTTTTGGGCTGTAATTGAGGCACAGGTATGTGCTGAATGGCACAACAGAGATGGACTGAGACTTCAGAGGGCTGCTGTCCATTCATTTACTGACAACATCCAGGCACTTGCAAATGCTCACCATCATCTTGCAGATGTTTTCGGTAAATAATTGGGTGACATGGTGGGAGTCCTTGACCATGGCATGTCAATCCTCGAGTGTGGATTGTCTGTGTTGGAACATCTGGTGGGAGTGAGGCATCGGGCACATGGACGTAGGCCAGCTACATCACCTGTTGAAGGTCTACGTGAATATGCTACTGCACATGCCTGCTCCCATAGTGGCGGTAGCAGCAGCAGTGCTGCTGCTGCTTTGCAGTCCACACCAGGACACAGCAGGCCACATGCATGTATTCCTATACAGTCCCAACAGGGACACGATTCCAGTGGACATGTGTCATCAGACGGTACCCAATATGGACCTCTGCCTGGTAGTACCATCCAACCCCTGGCAGGTGCAGGTCACGTGGCCATGGCCAGACACCATGAACTGTGATACCTGCCTTGTACAGTCTGCAGCTGTCAGTATTACCCCTGTGTAGGCCTGCCACATGCCAGACCTGTGTGCATGCATACCACACACACTGGAAACAAATGTAGGGCACCTCAACACACACACACATAACATCCACGCACACCCAATGATATCACAGGCCCTAACACACATGCATGATGTCATCCAATGGCACAGCCTAGGCCTCTGGCAAACATTATCACCCTGTGCATATGATGATGCCTGTGCCGCATCCCTGTCATCCACACCATCGGTGCAGGGACATGTTCATATGGTCTGATGCACAGGGTGAACATACTAGATAGACAATTGTAGATTAATATTGTTGAGTAGTATTGTCAGGCAGCAGACATACCATATATTGCAGTTTTAGAATGAATTTTGTACGTTTGACAGTATTTATCATGTGTAACAACACAAACAGCATATTGATCTTGATGTTCTGCCTTCCTCTTTCAGGTGTAGTTGAATGTGCCGGGGGATGTTAGTGTTTGCGGGAGTCCCATATATACATGCTGACTACCCACAGGTCAGTATGACAATACCTGCGTACACTTTGTAGCTTCCACATCACAGTTATATTCTCCCATGTTTCAATTATGTTTACTGTTTTAATGATCCAAGAGCATGATAGCTGTGTAGTAAGATACTGTGTTCAGAGCTATCACATCCATAGTGGGCGACATCACAGGTGTAGTTACCTGGAGCGCGGAGTGGGTGAAAGAGTGGTATGCTGGATGACAAGGGTAAAGGCCAGTGGAAATAGTGGCTTCTCATTGGGAAGCAGTAATACCCACTGCCATGACAGCATGCAAACACAGACACACTCAGGGATTCCAGACATAGTAACACACTCTGACACACACACACACACACACACACACACACACACACACACACACACACACAGTTGCCAGTGTTCGGATGAGAACCCCCTGCATATGTGCATATCATCATTATAGTACTATGCAATTACAAGACACGCCACAGAGATTACACATGTACAGGTAGTTGGAATGGCCTAAGATCGAGGACATCACCAGGGATACTACAGTGCAGTGAGTGTATGTGGGGAGGGGGGGGTCCATCAGTAGGCTATGTAACAACAAGTCACACCCCAGGGTGTACATGTTAACCGGTGGTTAGTATGCCCGTCTACAATTGATGATATCAACAAGTATGCTAGACTGCTTTGAGTGGATGGGGGAGGGGGCATTAACATTTCACTATGGTAAAATACAGCCTCACTCCAGGAACCGGACAGCCATACACACGGACAGCCATACACACACACACACACACACACACACACACACACACACACACACGCACACTTGCATTCACAGAGATATACACCTGTCACACACATACAGACACTTTACATGTGTGAGGTTTAACCACCTGCCTATGCCTTTCTTTCTACACTTCACTCTGTACTGGTGTCAACAACAGTGTTCAGGAGAGGGGTAATGTGTGGGATGTATTCCCAACCATACGTGACATATATGGACTCACACCCACACGTGCCAGTACTGTGAATCAAACACCTGCCTATCTCATGATGGGTACTACAGCAGTACAGCACTATCACATCTGGTACAATGCCTACTGACTCTTTCCTTTGACAGCTGTGCTGATATATGCACAATATATGCACAGGGGAGGTATTACTGTTACAGGTGTCATGGGGTTTGCCTTCGGTGTCACCCTTACAGCATTCTACATTGTCTGTCTTCCACTTCAATTAACAAAACCTGACCTTAGCAGGTACACAGGTTATTGTAGGACTGGTTGTAACACACCAGTGAGCTGTCCTCAGTAATCATTCATCTGCAAGGAAGCCCCACCACTTAGTAGTCATGTCCAAACATCTGTCCATACCTCATGTACGGCTTATTGTACTTAGAGCATAGCACCATATTCAGTTAGCAATGTTAAGGCTGTATTGCAACAGCATGATGTACTAAGACAACAGACACCTTCAGACATCAGACACTGCACACACATAGAATCTACACAAACAGCAATACATGTACACATATGTGGTCTACATCAGTACGTGCACTAGCAGGTCAAGAGAATACATTCCACACCTTCCCCACACCATGTGTAAAACATAGCCGAGCATTACACCATAATGGATGTTGTATTCATGTACTGGTAGGACACCACCACTTTCACTGAGTAGCCAAGTGTACATATATTACAACAGCACATAACAGTGTGACACACACACCTTTATTCCATGTCATGCTCCTACAAACTGTTACTTGACAGTGCCATGGTGAAGCCACTGTAATGGTTAACAGTGAGCACATCATATTTGCCACACACACCTCATGTGTACTGGAAGAGTGCCAGCAATGTGCTCTGTTAGAGCAAGGCAGTAC
>NC_056748.1:1072624550-1072847050 GCF_019279795.1 Protopterus annectens
ATAATAGTCGGTGTACACAACATGTGCCAGCCAAACCAGGTACACATGTACATGTCACTGTACATTATTGTGGGACATGCACATCCCAGTCAATGTCCATGTCAAGGACTATCAAACACTGACATGGCATGCATTGCAAAGCTATGGCCATACACAATGGAAACCAGGATGTCAGGACAGTTCATACAGTACCCGTCAGTGTGAGACATTGCAGACACTACACCCCTGTACCACACTGCACACCATTGTCAGGTGAAGTGATGCCAAGGATTACCCCTCACCCAGCCTTGTACAGCCATCTTGCACAGCCAACCAATACACACCCATGAAGCAATGCACACATGCATGTCAGTACTGGCATCTTGTGTCTGCATGTGGGGTATGATGATCCCAACCACAGTTACCCCCAGTATAACTCCCATTGGCATACCAACAGATGTCAAAAATATTCACATGCCCTAGCCCATAGAACCTCTGGATATCCCCTGTGGTGCATGTAGTACCTGTGCATTACTGCAGTGTGGCAAACTAAGTGGTTTGGGAGTATATTTGTGGGCCTGGCAAATAGTGTCAATGTGAGTCCATTAGAGAGTGTGGTTGTGTTGACAATGACATCCGTTCATGTGGACAGCCATGTGTGCTACACCTAATGTATGTCTACTATATCTCTGTTGCAGATGTCACACACCAACACACATATATGTTCTTACAGCACACCAACATGTCAGCTTTGTGGCGCATGGAGTAACTGCATGCACTTGTAATAGTTATTACCAGTCAGTAAGGGGTCTGAACCCCTGTACTGGTAGGTGTGTGATAGACGATGCTTAGTTTTTAGTCTCCAAGCCCTTCTCTGATGTACTTTGCCTCTGTCTGCCCTTCCCACACACTCTCTGGTGGATGTGGAGGTCTACACCTGCTCATCAGCAACTTGCATATTGTAAGTGATGGTCATGTTCGGGTGATAGCCTCTGCACCTATTGCAGTCCTCCTCTAGCTGATTGCATGTGGAACAGCTGTGATGATGTTCCCATAGCCATTCACAAGAAAAACACAGTACAATATCTAGGAACATCATGTTGGTGTTTGCCCATGACAGTCGCTGTGAGTGGTACCTGGATCTGGTGTTTGGTAAACGGCATCATAGATGACATCTGGATGTTCCTCAATCAACATACACAATGGGAAATAGCCTAAAGATAGGTGGGTGATGTGCCAGACATGACTACAGTATGTAAGTGTAGCTATGCTTCATTGAGACAGCTGCCTGTTTAATGAGGTGTGTGTGGTAATGGCTATTCTGCATGTTTTAAAACTGACAAGACAGTGCTCTGTTTGTGAGGGGACCCCCATCTGTAGGGCCATCTGTGGACTGGTCAGTGTGTGGAACCATTTGTCTCCTGTGTTACTCACTGAACACACATCTGTGAACAGCAGGAGAATAGTGTGAGGATTACAGCCAGTACATGGTGATAGTGATGTGTTACTGCCATCACATCCCTGACTGGACATATGGCACATGAAACAGTGGTATGACAGACACTGTCTGGGGTTCTCAGTGACATGCCAATAATGGGCCACTATTAATAGCTGCAGTCACAAGTCTTCTACACGTTGTAAAGATTCATGCAGTATATATGCATGTAGTGTGCTCTCTCTGCAAATGTATACCATCTGTTGTGTTGGGTTGATGGTCATATCTATGCATGCGTTTGTAAGTAATCCTGAATGCTGTTGACTATTACTAAGCCATATCTGTGTTTAAACTGCAACATCATAGGCTGTATGGGTTTGGAGGTCCTGGCAGAACCTCCTGTCCCACTTCAGCTGGCCATGGCACCGGGCACTGGCACATCTGGGGCTCAGCCTTGGACCTCCACCTCTGTTGGTATTGCACTACCTTTGGGTGGTACTGCCACTGATGATGGGGCTTGTCCCCACTGGGAGCAGATCCAGACAGGGACATGTCTGCTGTCATACAGTCCCGGACGTGATGTGTAGGGGGCTCAATAAGGGGTTTCAAAGGCAGATATGCCAGCTCAATGGCAGAGTGTAACATTTACAGGGTGAGGCTGCCCCTCCTAGACAGCCCCACAGCACTGCCACCTTTGCAGCTGTTTTTGGTGCAGTGGTGGCTGCCCATGGTTGGGTACCTCCATCCCACTGTTTACATCTGAGACCTCATGTGCTTGTTTATGCCGAACACCCCTCCCCGTCTGAGGTGTATCCCCCCACATGTGTCATATACTGACCCTGTACGCTGTCTTGTCTGTCATCCTACCCTACCTATCCTCCATGAGCATACCTACTCTCCTTCCCTCACATCCCACTCTCACCCTACGGAAACAAAAGGCAAATCGGTTCCTAGAACAAATTTGCCCCATGCATAGCTGTCCATTTCACACACGTGTCCACTGGACACATGTAACCCTTTTAATATACATCACAACATACTCCAGTTGTCCTCACCTCTGTCTCTCAGGTGCACAATCCTAGTATGCACATGACTCCTAAATATTCCAGGTACATGTGATGTGGACGACCCCATTGTACACACAACACTACCAGTCCCTCTATAGTTACCCCATTTACCTTTATCATGATGATGATGTCGCACACAGCACCTTGCAAGAGTACTGTATTCACATATTTATTGGACAGGAACTGTTCTGTTAATGTAAATAACATTCACAGAGTGATGTATATGGCCAATGTACAACTGTTTGTGTGTAGGACTGACACATGTCTGTCTGAGGGAGTCTTGATATTACATAGGATGACACCACTACATAATACAGGCATTGCTGGTGTTTCCCTTTTCATTCCTTTGTAATGCTTTGTTGTCACATGGGATGTTCTTGATATATCCATATATATGTATGTATATATATGCTGGACATAAACACTCACACATACATCTACATGATGGAATACATTTCCTATACTGTTGAATGACTGCACTGGATGACATGTTTGTGATAAGGTCCGATGTCTGTCTATCTGCTATGGCTTAGTGGTAAATCACAGTAGCTGTGTGTGCAGGGTCATGGTTTCGAGCCTTGCAGAAGCCATTTATTTTGTTGCTGGGCAGAACAAGACCATTGGATATGGTGTGATTAAGGCACATTAAAGCAGTTGTGAGTGGGCGGGTGTGGGTTTGCATGGTGCTAAGCAATGCTAACCTCTGGTTACAATTTCTTACACTTAGTTAGCCTCTACATTGCTTTACCAGTGTAATACTCTCATACTGGCGGCCAAACAGGCTTTCACCTGCTTGCTCCCATGCTTGCAAATGCACTGCATTTGGTGTTTGCATTTGACACTCACACCCCTGCTTGGGAGTGAGGACTATAATATTACCTTGTGATGCCTATTACATCGGATTACATGCCTACAGTATCAGGAATGGCTGCCCATTAGGCGACAGCATGCTGTTTGACTGTACGGAATCCGCAGCCTGTCCAGAGTTTGATTCATATTATTGGTGTGTTCCTCTTATAATCTGCACCCATCTGGTTAATACATGGGAACTGACACTCTTCAATACAAACAAGTAATTGGGATTTGGAACCCACATCCTTCAGCCGAGTCATGCTACTGCATACCTAATATTCTATCATCTTTCTAAGGTTGTCAGTGGAATACGTGCTTTCTGTAACTATCAGACCTCTCATACAATTGTGGAAATATACAAACTGAATCAGGCACATGGCATAACAACATAAGGGACACATTTAAATTATTGGTGCTATTAACCTGACACATTGACAGATTCAGAGCATATGAATTCATACACATTGTCTGAGGTAAATGATGTTTATAACTCTTAATTGTTGTTGTTATTCATTATGTGTAATTCACCACCTTTCCTCCAAATGTCACTAGTTTTAGGAGGGATTAAGTGGGGCAGAGTTAGAAACCAAGTCGAAATCTGGGATGTCCCCAGAAGACAGGGACAGTTCAGAGGTACGGTCCCTATTTGTTCCCCCAATGGTTTATGTCCTGTCCAGTGGATATGCTCTTAGGGGTTGAGAGATATGGGCGTCAGCTATGCCCATTTCGGAATATTACTTACATCCCTGGGGCGGTCTTAATACGACTGCGCCAGCCAACACGTGCACGCCTAGGCCCATAATTGCATACCCATAGTTCCCTCACCTGCCACTCCTCTACAGCACTAATACTTACTGTGGGTGCAGGTGGGGTACAAACACACCACTACACACTGCCCACTCTCCCCTTGTTGGGACACATGTCGTACGTTGTGCCGACCCATGGGTTATCAGGCTTGCACAACCTACTGGTCCATGTACATCTACAGGCTGGTTTGATAAGTCATTACCACGACTGCCTCTGATCATTAATTTTTGGTGTCCCACAAGAGATATCGATGTCTATCTTTCAAGATTAGACCTGGCAGGTCTCTCCCACTGGTAGTATCCTGCCAGTGGTCTGGGAAGCAGTGAAGTGTTTACCTTTATTGTGTGTCTGTATGTCTCACTGGCCTAGCTGAGGGGGTGGGGGGGGTTGATGCTATGTGTTACACCCCCATATGCACGGCCTGTGAACATATGTTTCTCGACCTGCTGTATCACATCCTAGCAATATACATATGTATATTTGCATTCACATATATATATATATATATATATATATATATATATATATATATATATAAATAGATATTTACATTACTATATACAGACATATCTGTATATGTATGCATACATGTATATATATATTTTGCTGTATATATATATATATATATATATATATATATATATATATATATATATATATATATATATCTCACAACATATGGCTCTAAGGGTGTCTGCATATGTATATATTTATATGTGGGTTTGTATCTGTATTCTGTCTCTGTATGTATACATTTGTACTACGGAGAGAGAGAGGCTTATCTCTATGTCGCTATGCGTAGATATACACACACATACCTCTACAGATATACGTCTACATCTGGTTATTCCGTTCCTTGCCATATAGATTACACTTTGCTGCAGTGGGACTCATAGTGGGTGTGGCTGCTCATTGGGTGATGCCTCTGCCCAATGAACACATTCATTTACATCCCTAGGGCTGTCCATATAGGCCCACATCAGCCAACACCTGCACACCCAGACCCATAAGTAGCTACCCATAGTTCCCCACCCGCACCTCCTCAACAACAGCCATCCTTACTCTGGGTTCTGGTCTGTTCTGGACACACCACTACATGCTGCCCACTCTCCACTTCATGGGACCCATTTTATACAACTGTCTCGGCCCCCATAGGTCATAAGGGTTTCCCACCCTTGTATTTTGAGTATGTATACATCCCAGCCAGAATGGCCGGTCTATCACCTTCTTTTGGTCTTGGCTTTTGAGGTATCCTGCAAGGGACGCTCCAGTCTGTGTTCCAAGATTAGAATTCACGGGTGCTCTGTGTACCCCTCCCGGTTGTATCCTGCCTGTGGTCTGGGGAGCAGTGGACTCTTTACATTGTTTGTGTGTATGTTTCCCGTGTCTGGCTGGGGGGGGGGGGGTTGAAGGTCATGCTACATGTTTCATGTTTCTTGCTTGGGCTCCTCACTTCCATTGGCATAGCCTGTGAACATATGTCATTCTTGTGTGCTGTTTCCTATCATAGCTGTATATCTGTATATATATATATATATATATATATATATATATATATATATATATATATATATATATATGCACACACACACACACACACACACACACGCTCAATATATATATATATATATATATATATATATATATATATATATATATATATATATATATATATATATATATATATATATATATATATATATATATACACATATATATATATATATATATATATATATATATATATATATATATATATATATATATATATATATATATATATATATATATATATATATATATATATATATATATATATATATATATATATATATATATATATATATATATATATATATATATATATATATGTGTGTGTGTCTGTCTGTAAAGCAATACATACCCCGCGCAAACGCACTTACACATGCTTAATGGTGTTTATATATGCTTGACCTGCTTACTAGTGCCTTATTCATTATGACACTGACACTTCACTCCAGTTAACTTTTAATTGATAATTTGCAGGTTATACAGTGGACAGATATCGCAATATGTTCATGCATGGATTACCGATGGTAAATGGTATGTGATACAGTGGGATTCGGTACTGGAATGTCTGTTCATTAGGGGGTTACTCTAACCAATACACTATTGCTGTGCTGCTTCATTTGCATATATACCCATATACCCATGGCTCCTGGTTCCCAAAACAGACACCCCAACACCTTCCTAACACTGCTGTCATCCATTCTCCAGTTGGATTCGTGGTGTATCCACACCACTACACACTGGCCACTCCCTACTCCTATAGACCCATCCCATCGGTTGACTCACTCCACGTATCCTCAGAACTCCCAAATGTTTAGTCCACAAACACTGGTGACATGAGCAACCAAAATAATACTATTTGCAATTTTTGGATTGTCCCACATGGGACACACATGTGTTTTTGTCAATATTAGACTCTATACTTCATTACATCCTTACTCCCGTTAACATGACACTACAATAAATTAATATGTATGACTATGTGGTAACACACACGTTACACATGAGAGCCTAATTATGTATGTGTTCGGTGTATTTCCTTTACAATTAGACCGGTTTAGTAAAAAGTTGCCATAGCAGGCAGATCACAGGAATGATTCCATGAGTGGGGAAGCCCTCACATTTGATTATTTACAGCACAGCACTGACTTCGGACATTGTACACACTTCTGTGTTTGAGCAGTTTCGTCCCATCCCTCTTCTGCACAACCTATTATTCTATCTACTGTCGAGGTTTGTAAGGGCACATTCATGTTATTTATGTCTGCAAATGGAATGAATGTGTTACAGAGAGTGTACTTCTACTTATTGATGTCTGCATGTGTGTATGCATATATACCTGTAACGAACTCGCTGACCTCCACAGGCAGTCCAGTTAGAACCAGCCCATCCAACCCTGGCATGCCTGACTCCATAATTTCATACCCATAGTTCCTCCACCCCACCCGTGTTCAAAATACATGCATACCATCCATTGTCCACTTGTTATCACAGCCATGACAAACCTCCTCACATTGCCCTCTCCCGAGCATTAGGGGCCCTACACGTATGGTGTCCCAACCCATGTATTCTCAGGCTCTCCCACCATTTAGGCCTTGAACATACCTGCCCTTGCTTATGTAATGGTCGGAAGGCCAAATGGTCTATCAATTTTTGGGTAGTCCCACCAGGGACTACCCTCTGTTTGTAAAGTAGACTTAGCCAATCAACAATGTTACTCCTACTGGTAATATCCTGCCTGTGGTGTGAGTAGCAGTTTGCTCACTCCTGACCAGCTGGATATGACATACACTGACAGCGCTATATAATACTGGGGTTGCTGTTGTTTCCCTTCTCATTCCTTTTGTACGCTTTATTGTTACGTCATTCTTTATACATATATATATATATATATATATATATATATATATATATATATATATATATCTGTATATACTTATATACATTTCCTATGCTGGGCACTGCTTAGACCCGCGCAAGTGCACTCAAACTTGCTGGTACTTATATGTGTTTACTGCTACTTATTTGTGCTTACACCTGCTTACTAGTACCTTATTCATTATGACAGTGCCACTTTGCTTGAATTATATTTAAGTTGAATATCTCATGCGATACTCTTATGTCGGTTTTACGGCAAAACAACATTCATTCCACATGTAAAATAATATGTGTTATTGTTGGGCTCGAACTGTGACTGCCTGTTTCATAGGCAGATGCTCTGAACACTACACCATTGACACTTACATTAATTCCGCATGTTTCTTTCTATTTGAATGAATATCATGTGTAAGCTACTCTCAGCGGAGGGCAGCAACGTGCAGACATGCTGTGCTTTGCTTACACCTTCGCTGCAATTTGAATGTATAATAGGAACACGGGGACAGGGAATCTAGTTATGACAGTTCTAGGAACAGGGCTCTACATTCCACTGCATGCTTGTGTGTTTACTACTTCAATTTTATTTCACTGTTTGTGGACACTCTTGTATGCTTAGCATACATTTTGGTATCCACGGACACTGACTTACTGACTTAATATTAGGGGCAGGCTCTACTAGTAGGCATAGTAGGTTTTGCAAGTGTTGGGGCATGTTTACGCCTCAGTAGAGCACTTGTACATGCCTCCTGCACTTGCACACGTTTCCTGTGCACATCAAGGGTGCAGCAGCGTGCCCTCATACATATTCATATGGCGCTGCTGCGCCATCTGTAGTAAAGACGCTCGGCGCAAGGCTAAAACCGTCCTTGCGCCTAGCTTTTTGAATCCCGGGGTAAGATCAGTTCAGATATTATTTATGAAATCCTTAGGATTTTCATTGTGCTTCATAGAGAAAAACAAGGTGTAAGAAAAGTTAAAAGTAAGAGATTACATGAATCAGATGAAGCCTTAATAAATTCATATTAATTACTGATACTATGTAAAGTATAAATTATCACAAACATTGCATATAACTTATCTATTAAACAAGAGCATTATGAAAGCCTATAATATGAATACAAACAGACCTAAATCTAAAGATGTAAAGAATTCAACTCAACAGATGAATGTACTGTATAAAAGTCTTGTTTATTTTATACCTAGAGATCACATTAGAAGCCAAAATGTTATTATATATTAAAATTTACAGTTTATAACAACAATAACAATGTTTTCATTAACGTGACTGGATATTGAAACCAATGAAGTTTCATAAGGCTCTTTTGTCTTAACAGTAAGAAGTATGAACCTACTTAGACTGCGTACACATAGGGTTTGCAACAAATACTAACAGTCATCTTAGCCGTATATTAAATCTGGCATAAAGAAACACTAAAAATAAAATGGTTCCTTAGAAATATACATATGGGCAAAAGGATATATATGTATACACTGGTGATAAATAAAGCCCAAAATGCATTGATAATAAAGCGTTGTCTAAATAAAATGTTGACACTATGCAATACATACTGTTACACTGAAAACAGATGGCTGAAGGACATTAAATAATACAGTGAGATAAAATATAAGATGTATATACTAGAACAATGTTGTATTCAAAGTTGGTTACACTATTTTATTTAACTATGGACAGTAATATCATATAATAATCTCTGTAATAGTGTTTAATTGAATATAATACAGTTCAATAGTTTGAAGTTTGATAGCACACAAGCAATAAGAATTTGATGCTTTTAGTTATATTTGTTGCTGTGACAGGTGAGTGAAGATGTTGAATAGGGATAAGAGGGGTCACTTGAATTATAAACCTGTTCAACAATGGGATGTTTTCTTCCATGAAGGGAATGATTGGTTGTTTATATCTTGAAAACCACTTTTTATGCAGACAGTTTTTATTTCTACCTTTTAAATGGATGCCTATGCAATGCATTTATAACATATGAAATCAATGGTAAAAAGTTTTCAGCACACATACAAGGTTATGTACAAACACAAAAACAGGACAATGGTTAAATACAAATGTATAGTTAGTCCAACTGTGAAATGCATGTCTATTAATGTCAATGGCTTAAATAACAGCTGTAAAAGAGGAAGCTTACAAAGATATCTTAAGTTATGCAAAGCCAAGTAGTATTTTACAAGAAACACACCTTTTACAGCAAGATATTAATAAGATTAATATGCATAATTACGCATTACTAGCAAGTTCAGAATATAATAAAAAGCAAAGAGCTGCTGCAGTATTATGCAGAAAGACTTCATTGATGCCCAATATCATAAATACAGTCAATGATATGAATGTTTTGTTTAGCATCAATATTAATAAATGGTTTGGCTTATACCCTGGTAAACAACTACTGGATACCAGGACTGAGTGTCAGGGCAGCCAAACAATATTTATAGAACATAATACAACATTCCAAAGGTAATAAAATAATTGCAGGAGATTTTAATTGTATAATGAAAGAAGAGGACACAAATGCTAAAAACACATGCAAGAAATCTCCACTATCAAAATTACTTAAAGAGTTTACTGACTCATATATAGTAACTTAATGGACATTAACACATATGCTGAACAAGATTCATTGATATTCACACATTACTCATGTAGACATAGCACCTTTTCCAGAATAGATAGTGTATATAACAAAAGATCTTACCACAAAAATAAGCAAGGTCAAAACAATCGCCTGCCCCTTCTCAGACCATAATGCAATAACTTTTGAAATAAATTTTAACTTTAAGAGAAAACTTATAATCATAAGAATTCCAGCATGTATAGTAATCTTTAAAGAGTTTAAACAACCTGTTAAAGCAGGAAATCTGGATAAGGCCAAATGTATTGGGGGAACATATAAATAGTACTAAAAATTGCTCTGGTATAAACTGAGACAGTTGATTATAACAGGTCTTGCTTTAGCATGCATTTTTCTGAAGGTTATGAAGTCTGAAACTCAGTGTCTGTCATTAATTGGTGACTTAATTCCTAAATGATTTGCCAGAAAACCACATATATTATGAGGAACAAACCAAAAATAATAATCAAAAATCTATTCATTCTGTGAAAAGCTCGACAGTTGAGAGGTATGGTTCAGCCAGGGCTGTCTTTGAGTTTGCCCCCCTTCCCCCTCACAAAATCATGGTCAAATGGATCCTCCCCCCTGGAGCCATTCCAATGAACCATTACTTGGCTACGTCACCCCATTTACCATAAACACTAATGTGCATACTGCTTTACTTCTACAATGATTTGGACTTTATTTGAAAGTTTTATTTTGCATTTTACAGCACAAACACTAAGACATCTGCTAAACAAAGCAATGCAGTTTCACAATGAAAACAGACTTTGCATTAAAACA
The DNA here is from genome assembly GCF_019279795.1 of Protopterus annectens. Taxonomy (NCBI): domain Eukaryota; kingdom Metazoa; phylum Chordata; order Ceratodontiformes; family Protopteridae; genus Protopterus; species Protopterus annectens. The sequence continues at coordinate 1,072,635,539 of NC_056748.1, forward strand.
TGCCTGCCCTTGAAACTTACATTCATTGAAACAGCATTGAAACCCACATTCAAAGAAAATACATTTTGCCAGTGGCAGATAAAGATTAACTTTGGGCTGTTTTCAAATTATAAGCCCCTTGCACACTAAACATACACGTGCTTTTTGTTACACCTTCCTGATTGTATTAAATTATATTCCTTGAACAGTTGTTAGAGGGCATTTTAAATTTATTGTTTTGAACATTTTTCCAGTAAACAATGAAACAAAATGCATGCACCAATAATGACAAAACTGCCCATTCAGAACATTTTTCCAGTAAACAAAGAAACAAAATGCATGCAACAATAATGACAAAACTGCCCATTCAGAACATTTTTCCAGTAATCAGTGAAACAAAATGCATGCAACAATAATGACAAAACTGCCCAATTCAGAACATTTCCATCATAAAAGTCTACTCAGACTTCTACAGTCTACCAGTATCAGCAAATATGCACAATCTCTGAAGAAGTAAAAGTAATCTAAGTAATTCCACATTAAAGAAATATGTAACTAATGAAGAGGTTGCTGCTATCAAACCACTTTATATTTCATTGTTTCATCTACAAATAAAGTGCCTGTTGCCCTTGAGGAATAAATTGTTTATGTTGCATTAAAAAAATGATAAGCTAGTAATATTGCAATAGGGAATGGATGGCAAACTGATAACAAGCAATGCAAGAAAGGACTGCCACATCCACCCCCTTTGCAACACAGTACAGTATCAGCAATGCATCTACCTACCCTACGGTGGGAGTAGAACCCACAGCCTTCTGCATCAAAAGCAAGTACACTACCTGGTGTGTTATTAACAATACAAGCAGACGCCACATAAGCAGCACTAAACTTTTGTTCCCTTGCAGCTCTCAGCTCCTTATAAAATCTACTCGACACTCAGCTGTATACCTGAACTTTGCAGCACAAGAAATCTGGAAAAAGCCAACATTTATGGGAGGGGGGGGGACAAAAGCACCAAAACCAGGGACATATTTTAAACATTGCTTGTATAATGTTGGAAAGTTACTAGCATAAAGTGCCATGTTACCACCATACATTTTATTGCCAAGTATTGAACCCAGGACCCTGTGCAAAACAGTCAGAGCAACATACCACTATGACAAATCAGCTATTTTGTGAAAACGAGGAAGACTGAAACTTAAATGGCTACCATTTAGTGAATTCAGTTCTCACCATAGCTCTCAACCTCTTAGCAAAAACACCTGGACAGAGCCAGTAATGGGGGAATACAGCCCCCAAATATATTCAGTGCTAGAATAAAAGGTTTTGTGTTACTGTGTTCTTTCTGAAAAAAAATGAAGTCTGAAATTCAAATGCCTGCCATTTTTATTTATTTAACATTTGTTAACCTGGAAAGTCCGACTTGGAACAAAAGCCAATTTTCAGCACATGCCCAGGGAGAAACACTCAAGATGCGTGTCTTTACAAGATGAAAGGACATGCACACTCCACCCCAGCCAAGAATCAAACAAAAGAAGCTGTACTTGTCAGGTAACAGTGCTACCACTGACTGTGTAACAAAAATGCACAAACCACAGATTTTATGAGGAACAGAACAGAACAAAAATAAGGCAAAAACCTGTGTTGGTGGGTAGGGAATTCAGGCCCTTGCCACCTGTATCTAAGGTACAGGGTTCAAGTCTGGTATTCCTACCACCATGAGTTCTCTGTAGCCACCAGTGTATAGCATCTGGGGCAGTTTACACACACACACACACACACACACACACACACACACACACACACACACACTGTGGATTTATGCCAGTGTTTCTTGTTACTGAATTGCAGATGCTGTGTTTTTATTTGAACATCTGGATTTCCTTATTGTAATCATTTGTGTTTAGATTTTGGCTTGTGTCATGACCAAGATTGGTCCATTAAGGCCAGTGTATTCTCTCATTTAGAAAAATAATAAACGAATAATGACTTTAAGACAGTTTCTAAACTGACATATAGGCTCAGAGGTCGAAATTCAGCAGGTTAGAAGAGATAAGTTGTCATAGCTTCAGCTTTCATCCTTATGGTCTTTTTGTCTATTAGAACATATACAGCTATGCAGCAACCTATTTTAAATTTCTTACATGCATAGTAATGGGACTAAATATTAAACTGAATTACACCCCTGAGAAACTATCCACTAATGTGTGATGTTGAATGCAGGCTGATGCAAGCCAGAACTCCATATGGTAAAGAATGAACAGCATGAAAGGAAATAGTTTGCCTCAGAAGACTAGGACAAGTAAGGCGGTGCTCACTCATTTTAGCCTTTAATTGTTAGTAGGACCTGGGAGTGCTTGCAATACGGCTGGTGCTGTAAATAAACTGAAAGGGACATGCTTCAAGTTAAACTATTAGCACCTTTTCCTATGAAAGTTCCTCTGTAATACTTCCTGACTCCTATTCCTCAGCCACTTGCTGTACCAACCAGTAAAGGTGAAAACCATCCCCTTATCATTTAACAAGCCAAAGGACTTACTGAAGCCTAGAACATCACATCAACAGGCAGAATTGTATCCATGGTCTTCATTACTCAGTCATAGAAGACAAATAAACTGGAGTTTCACGAATTACTGAAAGTAAAAGCTTGGTGCCCATCGTTATCTATAAACTGTTTTTCCAAAAGCACTCTAACTTCTCTTCTCTTCTTTTTTAATCTTTTCCATCACTATACTCACAGCTGACATATCTGCCTGGTTTACATGTAACTTAAGCAAATCCTTTTACTAAACATTTACATACAATGTCACCATGAGAGCCCTGTTCCTGTTTTCTACTGTTATTACTACCCCCCCCCACATACACACACACACACACACACACACACACACACACACACACACACACACTCCTTAACTAGAATGGCTGCGAGATCACCTAGAATGGCTGCAAGATCATCTGACATCGGGAAAATAAATCCAATCCAGCCCCGCATCCATCCTCCTGGAGAGAGCTCCTCACCCGGCTGTGAGATCATCCGACATCGGGAAAATAAATCCAGTCCAACCCTGCATCCATCCTCCTGGAGAGAGCTCCTCACCCCATGCAAGCTAAAGGTAAATTGTCCAATTGTCACAAGACAAACCTCACCACTCTCTCCCGATTGGTTTCAGCCATGCAAGCTCTCCTGATTGGTCTAGCCTGCAGAAGGAGCAGTCCGGAGCTCTTCTGTTCTGTGTGGTCATCACCACACAGACTTCTGGGCATTTGCAGGGCAGAGATGCCTTTTCCCTTATCTGGACTGCTTGACAAAGCAGTCTGGAGTTCTTTTGGGTTCCAACCAGTGCTTGTGCGCATGCGTCGACTTCCAGGATTCATAGTTAACTGTTTTTTTTACTTTTTTTTTTTTTTTGTTTTCTAGGTGGGTTTTCTTTTTGTTTTCTAGGTGGGAGGGTTGCAGTCCTGCAGTCCTGTAGCATGTGCCGCCCCTGGTGGTAGCCTAGTATAAAAAAGAAAAGCATTGGATTAAAGAACTGGCAGAACTACAAACTAAATTAGACAAAACTAAATTAGATATTCATAAAGGCAACTTAGCCTCAGAGAAAGAATTAGAAGACCTCAACAAAAAATACTTAGAGATATTGAACAATAAAACCATGATTAATCTAGAAAAGGTCAAACTATGTACTTACTCTATGAATCCAAAAAATCAAAGGAGAATAGCTAACAGGACGAAAAGAATGATAAAGGCAACTCAGATAAAAAAATATACAATGTTATGTCTTTTGGCTTTTCCCAGTTAGGGGTCGCCACAGCGGAACTCCAGTCCGCTAATGATTGGTAGTTGATTTTTACATGCCGAGTTACTAGCCCTGATGCACAACCTTCGATAAAGGTACACCCATTCATGCATATCTCCACACAGAAGACGCTCTAGCTGAGAATCGAACCGGACAGCGTCTTACTGTGAGGCGACAACGCTACCGCAGCACCACCAATGCGGATTGTATAAAAAAATATACAATATAGACAAAAAAGTAGCAGACTTAGAAGGAATTCTAGAAGCCTTTAGAGTGTATTTTAATAAACTCAATAGTCAAGAAAATAAAGTAGAATCAAATGAAGCACTTAGAAATTTTCTTAAGGAAAATATAAGACTAAGACTATCAGATGAACACAGAAAAATAATAGATAAAGATATAACTATGACAGAAATTAAAGCACAAATCAAGAAACTAAAATTAAACAAAGCTCCAGGTAATGATAATATGGCACCAGAGATGTTTAAACTACTATCTAATAATGCATTAAATCTATTACTAAGTGTGTTCACATCAGTTAAAGAAGGTAAATGCCCTCTTTCTTGAAAATACACTCAAGTATCACCAATTTTGAAACAAGATAAAAAAACCCGATGAGTGTGTCTCATATAGACCCATAAGTTTATTAAATATAGATTATAAAATATTTATGACAGTTCATGCAAACAGAATAAAATAAATATTGTCGTTATTGATAAAGAATGATCAAACAGGATTCATTAAAAACAGAAATACATACGATAATATAAAGATAATTTTGCCCCTTTAGGATTTCATAAACAAAACAAAAAAATAAAATGAATGTCATTTGCTTAGATATTAACAGTGCATTCAGTTCCATGAACTGGGATTATTTATGGCTTGTACTGGTGGAGTATGGCTTTTCAAAAAAATTTACATCACTAAGGTCTCTTTATGACAAATCTTCGGTATACATAAAAATAGGATCCTGTTTGTCAAAGCCTACTACCGTTACAAAAGGTACAAAACAGGGTTGTCTACTTTCTCCTTTGTTGTTTGCATTAGTAATAGAACCATTAGCAAATTTCATATGTGCAAACCCAAACATTCAAAGAATTTAGCTAGATACTGACCTGAAGTTAAAGATTCAACTATTTGCTGATGACATTTTATTGACTTTAAAAGAAGATAATAACACACTAAAAGTGCTATGGAAAGCATTAAAGCAGTTTAAGAAGATTTCTGGACTATCGTTTAATGAAAATAAAACCAATATGTTACTAATAAATATGAACAAAAAACATTAAATAAAAAATATAAATATCTATCTAGAAATTAGTTAAAATTACAAATGACATAGATACAATAGTGCAACTAAACTATAAAGAGATTTTGGATAATATCAAAGAACTCATACAAAACTGAAATAAGCTATATTTTACCATGGAGGAAAGACTATGAGCCGGATTTACGAAAGCTTGCACAGAGTGCAAGAAGTGTGTAGGAGCTCACGCGGGCAATATGTCTGCCGTGCGATCCAGGTAGAGCCGGCAGGGGCGTGCACGAGAGCTGCTAAAGATACTCTTGCACGGACAGCATCATGGTATGCAAATTACCTCATTTGCTGGTGAAAGTCATGCAAATGAGGTACATTTGTGATCCAGGAAACACTAACTTGTCCGTGAAAGATTAATGATAGCTGCAGAAATGTACTCCGTTGGTAATGGAGTATATTTCTGCAAATAACTAAACGGAGCTATGACAGCTCCAAATAAAGGATGCATACAGTTGAGGAAGCATGCCAATGGCCAAATATAAGGCCATTGGCATTTTAAAATGTTTAAAAATATAAAAATTTCACTTTTTTTCCCCCGATCGCCGATGTTTAAGCATAGTGCAGCACCGCACAAACATGTGGCGCTTATAAAAACAAGAAAATAATTAAAAAAAAGTCAAAAATAGGCATTTTCACTAAAAAGCTTATTCTGCCATGCAGGTGAATGGCAGGCTGAAGACAACATGGCCACTGAGTAGTGGTTGCTAAGGGGGGGAACCTCAGTGTGAGAGATGTAACCATGCATTAGTAGGAAATCCTATGCAAATGAGGATAAGGATAGTGAATCCCAATTTTCCCCACCATGTGAGGCATGTCCCAAGAGTGTATGAGTAGGAGTAGGTGAGTAGTAGAGTAGAATATAGGTGACATCATGAGGGGGTGTGTCAGGCAGGCTGTAAGCTAATTGGAGCACAGTGGCTTATGTTTGCTTTGAGTTGCTCAGGATTGCAAGAGGCGTGCCTACAGTTGTCCTATTTGAAAATCTCAAACCAAAGGTGCACACTGTTAAAAGATAGGAAACTCCTTGCAAACATGCACACAGCATGTGCGCACGTGTGCTCTCGTTTGCGCTCATTTGCGTGACGCTTCCTCCGGGAGGAAACAGAAAGGCAAAAGGAAGGAAAAGAAGTAGTAGGAAGTTAAGCAAGGAGAACTAGCAGAGCTGCCAGGTGAAATATATCAGAATCAGCCAATTACACAGACAGCAGACTATCCCAGCCCAGCACTTTGAACTCTGCAAACACCATTCCCCCCCTGTTTTTTCTCAAGAACTCTGTAACACTGCAGTATACAAAGATGGAAAGCTTAAAAAGCTTAAGTCAGACAAAATGTTAGGGGCTACTCTTGCTATCATAAACCAACATGTGCAAGGTGCTGAGGGTGGTAATGTTGTGAATGCTGCTGAGCAACCCACAATGAGGAGACAGAGAAGAGTGTACAGACCCAGGGTAACCTACCAGGAGCTACATGAGCTGGAGATAGTGGAGCGCTATAGAGTGGACAGAGATCTCCTGCAGCAAATTGTTGAGCTGTGCCGGCCACACCTTACACACAGAACCAACACAGGGGAACCCATCCCAGTGGATACCAAGGTATGTGCAGGCCTAAGAATACTAGCTACAGGTACCTTCCAAAGACCAACTGGTAATATGATGGGGATTTCACAGACATCAGCATCCAGGGTACTCCACCAGTTCCTGGATGCCATGTCAGCACATGTCGGTGACCATGTATATTTCCCCAATTCCAATTGGCTAGCAATATGCATCTTTTCCACCAAATAGCAGAATACCCTGAGGTAGTGGGTGCAATAGACTGCACGCACATATGCATCAAAGCACCACCCGATGAGTGGGGTAGGGTCTTCATCAACCACAAGGGCTTCCCCCTCCATCAACTGCCAGTTTGTGTGCGATGCCCAGGGCATAATAATGAATGTGTGTGCTGGATGCCCTGGAAGCTATCACAATTCCCACATTTGGCATCTGACCCAGCTGTACCAGAGATTTGCCAATGGGGACATCCCTGAGGGTCACCTAGTGGGGGATCCTGCATATGCACTGGAGCCGTGGCTGATGACACCCATCAGAAATGCACACACACCTGAACAAGAACTCCATAATGAGGCACACGCAGAAACAAGAAACATAACTGAGTGTGTGTTTGGGATGATCAAGTCACGGTTCCGGTGCCTGGACACATCTGGTAGAGCCTTGCAGTACTCACCAACTACATGTACCCAAATTGTTATAGTATGTGCTATGCTACACAATATGATCCTGTGGAAACAGCTGCAGCAGGAACAGCATGGGGCAGGGTCAAACAGCCCCCCACCATTGCCAAGGTCTGCGCAGGCACAGCGTGACTCGGAGGAGGAACAACCTGAGCCTGCCCCAGTAGGCAGAAGGAGGCATGCCCAGCATGCCCTGGCCTTGGCAAAGAGGCAACGCATAGCACATACACTGACTCAGTAGGAACCCTGGAAATGACACCTCTCTCTGACTCGCACATACAGTAAAAGGGATGCCTAACTTGACACAACCTGTTTTCAAACATGTATAGGGAGTGTACTATGTGCATCCAACATAGGCAGCCCTGCAGCACCACCTGAGGCATGAGTGCCCTATTTTAAGCAATATAAAGCACTGCTAAGTACATTTTACCAGTATTGAGCATATTTAAATACAATTGGGCATAGCTGCGCACCGCATAATCCAGCTCAATGTCGGGCAACGTCGGGCAATGTTGGGCAAAGTCGGGCAAAGTTGAGCAAAGTTGAGCAAAGCTGAGTAAACACGCTCACACCTGCTTTACTGTTCCTTAACCAGTCAGGTCTGCCCAGCAGGAAAATAAAAAGCAGTGACAGGGCTCAAACTCAGGATACTGTGCACTATAGTCACAGTACTGAACCACTAAGCCATGACAGCATTTCACTGGCACAGACACAACTTAAGTCACTCACACATACCAGTTGGTTGGGGTCACATACCTAACAGTCACTGCCAGCAGGACAATTGTAGACAAACACAAACAGATGCTGTATCATGCCCTCTGAAGAGGCATATGAGTAACCTCCCCCCAGGCCTATGCAGACAGATAACAGCAGGCCAGGCAGTGTGATGTGGGTTGGGTAGGCTATGAAGTCACAAACTAATATGCGTGTAATTGGAAGCTAAGGTCTGTAGTACAGTGGTATGCTTCAAGCCAGTATGCTAGGCAACAGTACAGACTGAAATGGAGTACCTGACATAGCAGTGCCAGCCTAGGAAATGTGTATAAGTGTCAGGTGTACCCCTCATCCTATGTACACCCACAGTAACAATCAGGTGTGCCCCCCCCCGGTAGAAATGTACAAATAATAGCTGTCCCCCCTGTATGTAGAAATGTTGATAAGTCTATGCAAATTGACTCATGGAAGCCCTGCAGGCACAGCGTGCTTCCTGTCGATGTACAACACAAAGGTGAGCCCTGAAGTAAAAAACAACTTTAATTTTCACACACATACATAGTATATATATGCCCATAGTGGGCATGCTCACACACCTAAACAAATTTAGCAAATGTCAGTCAACAACATACTAAAAGGTCATACTGGGCATGCTCACACACAAACAAACAAAGCAAATGTCAGTCAACAACATACTGAAAGGTCATACTGGGTATGCTCACACACTTAGGCCATGTCTGAGTACAGCAGTGGGCCACACATATCTGGCAGTTGCAGTTCTTACTCCAGACACATGTCAATATTCACCAATCCTGCCTTGTGCACACAGTGATATGAAAACAGACCCATATAATATATTGGATCCCTGTCCTAATCAAACTATGTAATATAAGTACCTAAGTTGTTCAAAGAAAGTGAAAATCCAAAGAAGATCAATAAATCTCTGATCAGTATCATCAAGAAACAATGAGCACTCCTAACATTATCCAAGCCATGTTCTGGCAAAAATATTGCCAAAGAGTCCATAGAGAACCATGAAGCTTTATTTAGCTATGTCATAAATATCAATGTAAGCTCATATATGTTCTGAGTCAGTGCAAAGTGTAAATGAATACATGAACATGACTGACGTTGCCAACATCTTGTCAGACAGGTTCATACATATTTACCCCCCTCTCACTGACAAAAGGGGCCATTACCATACCTGGAGATTGTGAAAACCCAGAAATCACATATACAATGGTTAAACAGCTCTATCCAAACCTAAAAACACGGTGTCTATGGGATGACATGGTGTCCCTGGCTGTGTCATATGTGAACTCCAAAACAAACAGACACTGCACCTGAACAGTCTGTTGAGACTCACCTTCTGTACAGGATATGAAACTGTTGAACAGGTTTCCAGCAATGTTTGGTACACTCCACAAGTGTTGGTGCACAACAGACCATGGGAACTATTGTCTTATAAGCCTAATAAGCCTGATCTGCAAGGCCATGGAGTCCATCATTATGGAACTCATAAACAGAGCTATTGGGAGCTTACAACCACCCAATCCTACCAGTTTTGGTTTGGTCAGGGGCAGATCATGGTCCCTAAACCTGCTAGACAGTTTTCAAGGCAGTTACCCAGGACATACATCAATGAAATGAGCTCCACACGGCCCACATAGACCTCGAAAAACCCTTTTCCAACATCCCACACATGTCGTATCCACAAAATCAATAACCTGTGCATAAACACGTATGTCATCTGATGGATTGCCAAATGGGGCACAGATAGATCCCACAAGGTAAGAATTGTGGTCTTCCTGTTGGACTGTAAGCTGGTAACAACTGCTGTCCCCCATGGCTCAGTCCTGGGACCCCTCATGTCTGGTGTATACTTTTCAGAAATACAGTCAAACACATGAGGGCTGTGGTTAGCACAGTTTGTGGATGACTGCAAAAAGGTTGTCGTAATCAATGCTTGGGACAACAGAGACATCCTTAAAAAGAGTCTCAGTCAGATGGATGTGGTGTCAAAATTATGGCCTCGAGCTACAGTCATACAAATACCACGTAGATGCAAACACCCTAAATATGGAGGTAATAATAAGGGATCTTTGGACACATGTGGATAGTCATCTCTAATTTCAGAAACACATTCACAAAGTGGTTAGAAAATCATGCTATGTGTTCCCACAAATTGCCAAAGTCTTTGCATGTAGGTCATCAGACCCATCAGAGAGTACCACAACACACTTGCGATGAATCTAACTAGGCACCTTCAGCAGCTGGAAAGACCACTGAAGTACCTCAACAAGAGGATTACTGGCCTCAAACAGTTGCCCCATGCAACAAGACTGAAGTAACTCAGTCTGTACTCTGTTGCATACCATCTACTCAGGCGATCTCTGCCCAACAGACAGGTCTATGTCCAATGCAGAACTGATGTACATGCTCTATCTGAAGAAAACCCAAGCTCACTGTGCCACATGATCTAGGGATATAATCATCACAACAATAAATAGAACATGTTGGAGGAATACATTACTAACTCACAGACTTCCCTTGCTTTGGAACAGGCTCCCGACCTACATTAAGCTGAGTTCCTCACTGACAGTCTTCCAGAGGAGCTTTGATGAGTGTATGTGAAACTGAACTGTCACACCATAGATCACTTCATCAGCTCTACTACACAGAGGCATAGGGAACTAACCCCATGTGTGGTGATAGCTGCACACTCTAGCCATACTAATATATGCATTCAGGCAGATAGCCTATTACCTACCTATGTACCTATATATATGTAGGGGGAACACAGTATAGTAAGCCAAAGATGGATGGGCAGAGATGTGTGTAAGAGGGTGACCATGACAGGGAGCCATCCAGGCCTGTTCCACGCAGCACACATCCCAATGGCACAAAAGACATGAGGTGCACATATCACCCACTGTACATAATAGCCACCAGTATCTGTAAGCATTACAGTGTATGTGGTGCATGTGCCTGCTGTACAACATGACTGTACAATGAAGTACACATCTACTATCTGTAAACATGTACCTGTCACATAGGTTCATAGGTATGTAGTAGACTATCTTCATGAAGGCATATATTAGCCCAAGCAAGTTGTGCAGCTTTCACCACCCCATTGGTTAGTCTCCTAAGCCCTAGTTCTAATAGTTAGTACCCTAAGCCCCTTTCTAGTGGGGCTGCTGATGTGATGCCTGGTGTGAATTTTCTGTTTCCCATCCACTCATCAAGGTTCCTATTGAAGAGTGTCAGCAACGGGCTCTGTCTGATGTACATTGGGACTCTGTTCCACAGTAAGGCAAGTCTCTGGTATGGTACTCTATCCCACCAGCATGTTGTATTCATTGTTGTGATGAGGTCCATATCCCTGGAGTGTGTAGTGCGACTCAATTTTGTTATCCTTAGATGGAGCATGTTCAACAGTTATGTGTTGGACATGGCTCTGTATGTTAGGCAGAGTGTGCTTCTGAGTAGGCGGTACACAACAGAGAACAGATTTAGTTTTACCAGTTGTGTTGCATAACACAACTGTTTGAGGCCAGTAATCCTCTTGGTGAGGTACCTCTGTGGTCTCTCCAGCTGCTGGATATGCTTAGTCGAGTACATCCAAAATGGTGCATTGTGCTCAATGATGGGTGTGATGACTTAAGAGTAGAGGGCCACCACTACCTCTTTTGATCCTGATGTAAACCCTCTGTTGATTAGGTGGGCCACATAGGATTTCCTAATTACTTTGGCAACATGGTTGTCAAAGGAAAGATGACTATTTACTTGGGTCCCCAGATCCCTTATTACCTTGTCAGTTTTTAGGGGGTAACACCTATGCATAGTTTGTGGGTAGTTTGTTTTCCTCAAAGGGGATTACTATGCATTCTTTCACATTGAGCATGAGGCCATGATTCTGACACCACACATCTGTCTCATAGAGTCCCTTCTGGAGAATATTTGTGTCATCCGGGGAATCTATTATGGCAAACACTTTACAGTTCCCAGCAAACTTAGTCAACTACATCCCTCCTGTGTTGGCATGTACGTCTGAGAAGTCTATACCAAACAGGAGGGGTCTCAGGACTGAACCCTGGGGGACACCAGTTGTTACCAGTTTAGAGTCTGACATGTAGCCAGCAACTCTTAATTTGTGGGATCTATCTGTGAGCCAGTTTGCAATGTATGGATTTATGCCCAGGTTGGTGAGTTCATCTATGATACCTGCTGGGGAATGGTGTCAAAGGCTATTGCAAGGTATAGGTAGGCTGTGTGGAGCTCCTTTCAATCATCTGTAGCCTGGGTAACTGTCTCAAGAAATCCACCCAGTTCAGGAGGCATGATCTGCATTTGACGAAGCCAAACTGGGTGTGCTCAACTGTGTGAAGGTTCCCAATGTCTTTATTGTTGACTTCCATTATGATTGGCTCCATTGCCTTGCAGATCAGACGCGTCAGGCTCATACAGCGGGAATGCCAAGGATCTTTTGGGGCTCCACCCCTGTGGAGTGGGGAGAACATTGCTGTGCAACATTCTATGGGTACATATCCTTTACAGGGGATGTAGAGAGAGGTGTGGGTATCCGTGATGAATATGGATACATCCCCACCCTATGTGCTATGATTCAGGTTCTGATGCTGGAAGGTATGGAATGAGTAGTATCCTGGTAGTGTTGGTATGCTCTCTGGAGCCTTGAACTAGGTTTATGTTACTGCACAGATATCAATATTCTCCATACTGAGAAGTGCCTCGAGTGTGTGCATTTGGAGGCTGAGACTTCTGGCAATGAGTAGCATTTAGATCACTTTGTGGTTATTTGTGTTGGTTATGGGGGTTTGGTTTGTCCTGATTGACCGGTGTTCCACAACTGAAGTCAGCACCTCATTGGTCCAATCTGACCATAAGCTAATTACCCTACATAACCACATTCTGCCCCCACCCCCCCATTAAGGAAACCATGTTAAAACATTTCTCCAAAGCCAACTTCATGCTTCTTAAGACAGAAGTGGTGAACTTCATGACACCCATGCAGATGGGCAATACAGTTACGACTAATGAATCCTACACAATTGCACTTTGTAAGCACTTACATGAGTGCATGGATTGTGCTATCCCAAATAGAACCAAGACGCAATCCTCCAAAAAAAGGAAGCCAATCTGGTGGTCCCCTGCCATAAACAAACTGTACAACAGAAGGAAGAAACTGTTGCAAAAGAGAGTAAAATCCCATGAGTGGAGGAGCTCCCTGGTCAGCCTCAGTAAGAAGCTGCGATCCCTGATAAAATCCTCCAAAGCTAGTTACGAAAACAAAATCACCACTGATCCTAAAGACAACCATAAAGCATTCTATAGCTATGTCAAGAATCTCAATGGCAACACTCAGATCTGCTCTGAGTTACAGCACAATGGCACTAAATATACAGACCCAACTGATATTTCCAACATCCTGGCAGATAGGTTCAGTGCTAACTTTACCCCCCTCTCACCCATTAAAGAGCCCATCTCTATACTGGAAGAATGCAAAGTTCGTGTAATCACAGCTGCACAGGTAAAAACCACACTCTCCAAAGCTAGGAACACAGCACACCTGGGACCAGACAACATCCCAGGCTGCATTCTACATGAACTACAGAATAAATTGGCACCACACCTAAGTACCATGTTCAATCATAGCCTCACCTCAGGCTTTGTGCCTGCTGAATGGCGCACAGCGATGGTTATCCCACTACACAAGGGGGGAGCCACCACCCCAACCAGTTCAGGTTTGTAAAAGGCAGATCATGTCTCCTAAACCTGATAGACTTCTTTGAAGCAGTCACCAAAGCCGTAGACAAGGATAAGGTGGTTCACACAGCCTATCTAGATCTTGCCAAGGCTTTTGAAACCATCCCCCACTCTGGAATTATATATAAACTCACTAAACGAGGTATAAATCCCAATGTCACAAGATGGGTTGCCAAGTGTCTCACTGACAGAACCCACACTGTGAAAGTAGCAGACTCCAAATCTGACTTCAGACCAGCGACAAGTGGAGTACCACAGGGTTCAGTCCTGTCCTGTTTGGTATCTACTTCTATGAAGTACAGGCTAACACAGAAAGTCTTTGGCTAATGAAGTTTGCAGATGACTGCAAACTAGGAGCCATAATCGAAACTACTAACGATGTGGACATCCTACAAAAGGGCCTCACTGAGTCAGATGCCTGGTGTCAAAGCCATGGCCTCAAGCTCAATGCCAAAAAGTGCATTGTCATCCCCATTGGCAAAAACTGTGTACCCATGAACTAGAACATAGGCGGTAGTATACTTAACACCGAAAGTATGATAAGAGAACTTCGGACACAGGTGGACAGTAGTCTCTCCTTTGATAATCACATCGCCACAGTAGTCAGGAAATCCTTCTACATGGCACACCTCATCACAAAAGGTTTCTCATGCAGAAAAAAAGAGGTCATTGTTCCCCTCTACTCATCCCTTATTAGATCCATTATAGAGTAGAACACCCCTTTTGGTATGTACCTCACAAGACATCTACAACAACTGGAAAGGCCACCGAAATGCCTCACAAAGAGGATTACCAGCCTCAAACACATGCCCTACACAGACCATCTCAAAAAACTCCAGCTTTACTCCGTCACATATCGCCTACTCAGAGGTGATCTCTGCCTAGCATACAAAGCTATGTCAAACCCAGAGCTGTTGGACATGCTCCACTTAAAGAAATCCCAATCCCTCCGAACTACATGCTCTAGGGACCTAAACCTTGTCACCACAATAAATAGAACATGCCAGAGGGATAGATTCCTGTCCCAGAGACTTCCCATACTCTGGAATAAACTACCTATCTATATCAAACAAAGCTCCTCATTAGCACTCTTCAAGAAAAATCTTGATGATTGGATGGGAAATAGGAAATTCATCCTGGGGATCACTTATGTGTCTCTGCTCAACAGTGGCACAGGAAAATAAATTTCTTGGGTGGCAAAAGCCAGGGTACCTTTTTGGCTGTGCTTGTATAGGCCCCAGGGTCGATAGCCTAGTACCTATCTATGAACCTATGAACCTATGAACCTTTGAGCCTTGCCTAAAAAAGGTAATATGTGGACAGCAAGAGCCTTGGCCAGTATTCAGAAGCATAGGGGCGACAGGTGCAAACCATCTGTAGCGAAGCAACAAGGCTTGTCTATCATGTCATCACAGGCAGACAGAGACTGGCTCCCCTTTGAATGACACCAGAAGCTCAGCCAATTGTTGAAGTTTATCATCTTTCTGTTATATTGTAGTATCATGTAGGTGAAGGTAAGATGCTACTCAAGGTCAGGGTCATACCAGCCTGGGCTACATAATCATAGAGCTACTATATATCTCTTGTCATGTTGTCCTGGGAGGTATGTCTCAGATCATTCACAGTGACATGTACAAAGAACACATCATATATGTACCTGTTCTGGAGTGATGTAAGTGCTTGTGTTATGTGGCGGATCATAGCACCTGACAGACAACTGACAGTAACCTTCCCCTTGTCCAGCCGAGTGAGTGGAACATCTGTGTGCCTGACTATGGAGTCACCTATTACTAGTGTGTTGGGTATGTTGTTTTGCCTTAGGGCCTGTTGTGAGGCACACTGCTTTGGTGTATTATGTGTTTCCTGTCGTGTGCTAGGAGGTGCATGTTGCTTGCTTGTCTGCTTAGGAGGACACTCTCTCTTTTTCAGATTAATATTTGTATTCTCTGAGTATGGTAATGTGTATTTATGTGTGTGTTTTGCTGGTACTTATATTGTAGGTCTATGTGAGACTGTTGGTGTTGTGGTTGTATGACCCTACTCCTCTTGACTGCATTGTCCAGTATTGAGTTGACAGAGCTTAGCCACCGGTTTGACCCTGTGTGTGCCAGCATGTGGTGCATCAACCCATATATGATATGGTCATGGCCTATGCATACAATACACTCACAATACACCTAGTATGATAAGCCTGCTGAGGTTAACAAATGTGAAAAAAACCTTTGGGCAAACTGTCAGCAAGTAATGTCTGTATTGCACCCTGTAACTCCATATTGCTTGCTGAAGTGTAAAGACGTACTTGGTTTGGATTAAGAACCCCGCACTTGCCAACTGTGTATGTGTGTGTCTGTCTCTCCCTGGGGAGAGAGCAACCTTTTTGGAGGCTACTCACACCCCTTAAAAGTGGTATACTCATCTTTGTCAAGTCTGATGATGTCACCATCCTACAAATATACCTGTGGAAAGTTGATATCCCAGTAATGTGTATAGTGCATTGTATAAATGCGTATCACTATAGTATCATAATGTAGTTAAGTAGGGGTTTGAATCCTGCACTTGCTGAGTGTGTGTGTATCTCTGGGGAGAAGCAACCTTTTTGGAACTACTCACACCCCTTAAAAGTGGTATACTCATCTTTGTCAAGTCTGATAATGTCACCATCCTACAAATATACCTGTGGAAAGGTGCAATCCCAGTAAAGAGTATAGCATGTCATGGAAATGCGTATTGCTGTAGTATCATAATGTAGTTAGGTAGAGGTTTGAATCATGCACTTACCAACTGTGAGTATGTGTGTCTCCCTGGGGAGGATTAACATTTTTGGAGACAGCTCACACCCCTTAAAAGTGATATACTCATCTTTGTCAAGGCTGATGATATCACCATCCTACAAATATACCCGTGGGAAGATGAAATCCCAATAATGTGTATAGCGCGTCGTGTAAATGCATACTGCTGTAGTATCATAATGTAGTTAGGAAGGAGTATGAATATCGCACTTGATGACTGTGTGTGTGTGCTCCGAGTGTGTTACATCATTGGCCAATGTGGAGTGGGTTTTGATTTTTCGAGTGTATGACATATCACAATGACAACTGTATGTGCATTACACATGTAAGGTAGCTGTGGGGCAAAGCCATATACATACATGTGACCTCAATTATTTCATAGGTGGGTACTCTGCATTTTCCATGAAAGCATCTGTTATCTTTGCCAGAGCGTGCTGGTGCTTTCCAGACCTTAGGTCACTTCTGTATGCTTGTGATAAGCTTTGCCACTGCAGTAATCCCTGGGCTATGCCTTCTGTTTCACATCCACTCATCACGGTTTCTACTGAAGAGTGTGAGTGAGGATTTATGCTTGAGGTATATTTGAATCCTGTTCCAAAGCAAGCAAAGTCTGGCAAAGATGGCTAATCATTATAGGCGTGCAACAACCTCTGTGGATCTACATGCAAACCCTTTATTGCTTATGTGTTCCACAGAGGGATTTCCAAAACCCTTTGGTAATGTGATTATCAAAGGAGAGATGACTAAACACATGGCTCTATGTATATATTAGTACATGTTCCACATTTTGCGGGCTTCTACCTATGTGGTACTCTGGGGATACTTTGTTTTCTAAAAGTGGATAACTATGCTTTCTTTGGCTTATAGCATTACAGCTTGAGTTTGACACCAGGTATCTGTCTCTATGATACCCTTTGGAGAATGTGTGTGTCATCTGGAGAATAAAGTATAGGCCACAGTATGCATTTTCATCAAACATGGGGAGACATATCCCTACTGTGTTTGCTTGTACCTAAGAAAGCTATATGCCAAACAGGAGTGGTCCCAGGACTGAGAGCAGGTGAATACCACTTGTTACTGGCATAGAATTGTACATGGAGGTTGCAAATGTTACTGTGCGTCTTACATCTGTGCGTCAGTTGTCAATCCATCATCTAACAATCGTTTATGGTCAGTCTGTTGAGGTTATGTATCATACCAGAATGTGGGATGGGTATGAATTGCTGGTGAGCTATAGCTTGGCTGTGTGGACCTCCCCTCCCTCACCTATAGCTTTGTTAACTGGCTTGAAGTCTACTAGGTGTAGGAGCCATGATCTGGCCTTTAGAGAACCTAAGTGGGTATGGTGTAGTGTTTGCAGGTTCATAATGTCACTGTTAATGAGTTCCATAATGCTGTGCTCCATAGCCTTCCAGATAACATTTGTCTGGCTTATAGGGTGAGAGTTTCCAGGATCTGTTGTAGTTCTACCCTTAATCAATTTATATTAACATTTGCACTGGGTGTGATGAGGGTGGACAGGATTAGGAATAAGTATATTAGAGGGTCAGCCCAGGTTTGAAGGTTAGTAGAACAAGCCAGATAGGCAGGATTAAGTTGGTTTGTACATGTGCTGAGGAGGGATGTAGAGTATATTGTGAAATAGACGCTAAGGATGAAGCCGCCAGGTAAAAGGAAAAGAGGAATGCCTAAGATGAGGTTTATGGCTGTGGTGAGAGAGGACATGCAGGTGGATGGTGTGACAGTGCAAGATGCAGAGGGCAAGATGCAGAGGACAGGAAGAAATGGAAACAGATGATCTACTGTGGTGACTCCTAATGGGAGCATCCAAAAGGAGAAGAAGAAGAAGGCATTGTAACACAACCCTTGTGGAATGTGAACATCATTACCGTGCTTCATTCCGCAAGTATGTAACCTGCATAGAGGCTGCATCTGGACAGAGTGTTTAGGTGAGTGGTGACTTCATATGTCAGCTTGTGTATGACACAGCCAGGGACACTGTCCAGTACCATTGCCACTGTGGTTTGGACTTTGTTAAAGAGATGTTTTAACTAGAGTGTCTGAATCATCAGGTTTTACATTCTTCAGGTCTGGAAATGTGGCCCTTGTGTAATGACAGGGTGGTGAAATCCGCATTCAAACTGTCTGACAAGAAATTGGTAATGTCAGTCAGATAAGTGTACTTTGTGACCATTTACATTAACTGTGACCCGATCTGAGATTTCCCCTGTAGATTATAAACAACACTAAAGAAAGCTTTAGTGTTGTCTTTGGAATCCTTGCCATTTTGTATTTTGAAGCTTGTCTTGTATGTTTAATGAGGGCTTGTATTTTCCCAGTGATACTGACCAGAGAGGTTATCCCTTCTTGGTATGTAACTCTTTTTGGTACAACTTCACACCTTCTATTATATATTTAGTTTATGGCAGGGGTCCATGAGACTAATGCACTTTTACTGTATAAGTGAGAATTTCTTGTGTTTGTGATAGCACAGTCCATGCAACCTTGTAGGTGAACAGTTTGCATTACTAAAGGATTATGCAGCTGGGACAGTGTTAACCTTAGTAATGCAAACCAATGACAGATAGCAACAACAGCATCACCCACAGTACAGTGTCAACCCTTGTCATACGCACACATGCGTACTCAAGTTCCAAAATGCGTGTAGTACAATGCATACTGGCCACCAACAGAAACTATGGAGTGTTAACACTGGCCAATACAGGGCATGTCACCCTGCCCATGTGTCCAATATGCATGTACATGCAGACAGTGCACCTTCACCATGTTCACAAATGGACACCTGCAAACGTGTGTTGCACATACCCCACACTTTGTGTCCACTGTATAATGCATGCTGACAAACCTACACATATCAGCCAAGTGGCACATGGGCAAACAAAATACAATTGGAATAAACACTGGTGAAAACAATACAACATTGCTAATTACAGCTTTAATGCATCATGCCTGCTTAGCTACACCTTCAAGGATATCATGACACTTTACTGCTGACAACATGCTACACATCCAACCATTGCTATACTTTATTAAAGTCACCCTGTGCATCAGCACCATGTTAGCCTGTTCCTGCATCAATGTTACAGATGACAGGAGGTGGCACAGGTTTCATCATATGCACAGGGTGTGTTGTTGGTTTGCCAGAGGCCTACACTGAGCCATACAATTGACATGTGTGTGTGAGTGTGTGTGTGAGGGCCATGAGTACTGTTATGGGCTAATCTTGATGTCATGTGTGTAGGTATGTGTTTGCCCTAGGTTTCTGGTTTATGTGTGTGTGTGTCTGCATGCACACAGTTCCACTATGTGGCTACCATGTATGGGGATTTGTGAGACAGCTACAGACTGTACCTGGCAGGCTTTACAGATCACCGTCTCTGGCCACAGATATGGAACCTGTGCCAGGCAGGGGTGCTACAGATAGTATCAGGTACTTATCCAGATTGGGTACTATCTGTAGAGGTTGACAAATGTCCACTAGATCCAGGTCCCTGCTGGGACTGGCCAGAGCCACGTGCACGTGGTCTGCTAGGACCATCTATGGACAGCCCCCCCAACATTGCTGGGGCTGGTACTGGCACTACGGGGGTGGCCGTGTCTTGCTGGACATCCATGGTGACCTCCAGCTGCTGATGCTGCTGGCATACATCCAAGTCCATGTCTCAACCATCCCACACTGTCCTGACACATGGACATGACATTGTGGAAGACATCCAATGTCTCACCCCAACGTCTATCAATGACCTCAGTGTAGTTACGTATGGCACCTGCTAGGTCACAGATACTGTCATTTACAGAGGTGTAATGAGCCCTCTCTGCCCTTAGCCCCTGTCTGGTGTACCGCTCCATTCATGTCTGTGCCTCCATGACAGCCTGGAACATGCATTTGGTAGAAAGAGTTGTGGCATGTCTGCCAGGGGCATGATGACCAGCAGTGCTCTGACGAGGACCCCTGGGCATCTGCCTATGTGGTACTGTTCCAGACATTTGGCTATGGCTGCTGTGTCCTGATACATGTGCCATAGATACCACACTGTCTTGGCCAGTGCCAACCGTACACTGTCCCTCGGCTAAGGGCAAAGGTGATGATGGATGTACAGGCAGTATAACTGTGTGCATGGACGGGGTGGAGACTTGTGTACTGTCAGTTGGTGGCCCAACAACAGACCCTGACAAACCTGCCTGTGCCTCAACACACCTATCCTCATGATCCCTGTCTGTCTCAGTGACATCAGGTTCCCTGCTGTACTGAACCTGCCCCACCTCGCCACCTCTGAGAGGAAAACATGAAACACACTTTAAGACCTGAACATGACTTCAGACCACATGCACACATGCACACATGCACATATGCACACACACAAAACTACACTCCTCCCAAAAGCAGACACACACAACACCAGCAATCACAGAACATACACAATAGCAGGTGATGGTGGGGTACAGTATCACAAGCAAAACAGTCATATTACACATGCCAGCATGCAGGACATGTGTTGCTCAACAGCATGCAGTGCAAGTTTAGTCAGTCCTTGTGACTAACAGTATACATGGTTTTGATGCATGTGTTTTGTTATTAGGTGATAGCCCTCCCCCTGGAACACAATGCATACATGGACACAACATTGCTGTGCAGGTATTCATAACACTGTGATGTACTGTGCACCATAACTCAAAGGTGTACATACCATTGCTGGATGTGTATCTGTGTGTCAGATTGGTATCCAATGCTGATTACAGCATATATGCCCTTAGCAAATAATTGTGGACATATTTTTAGCACATGCATGATGAGTATTCCCACAACATCATCAGTGTTGCATGGATAATTGATGGAATACCATTCGGCCACATACCCAATGTACTGTACTTATGGTGAGTGTAGATCATATTATGGACATGCCAGTCTCATCCATGTCATGGCATGCTAAAACACAACTGCATATTTAAACACTACACATACCCAATATATGTCATATGACCTAGCCACTCAATAGCAAAACAAGACATATATGTGTCAGTTGTGCAAATGGTGATTGGTATGCATACTGTTTAGAGGTGCATATGTGTGCACACACATCATTATGGCTTGTAGCAATGACAGCTATGTGTAATACTGTGGTTACATTAACTGGATGGGGTATAGTACCATAGGCCATCATCATGAAGCATCAGGTGGTCACTCAAGGCTACAAATGTTTCACAAACCAGCACTAATCATGCTGTGCTGGAACTGAACTACCTTGGCTAAATTCACCATTTCACAACCAGTTGTTTCGGGAGTTTGTAAGGAAGCCAATAAGGAGCATTCCCTGACATGAATGTGCAGTGTGTTGCAGAGTGTTTAAATGCCCCAGGATAGGGCTCTACCCCTCAGGTATATTATGTGTAATGTGTGGATGAGATTTTAGATACTGGAGTGTGTCTTTACAGAGGATTTGGGAATCCTTTATGTGTAGCATGTTAAAATGCTCTGTGTATGACATAGATGTGTATGTTATGTGCATGTTGAGTGTCACCTGTGCCTATCCAATGGTCACTACAGTCTAGCCACATTTGTTTGAGATGGTCTGGGTATTGCATGTGTTTGAGGCAGCTAATCACATTAGTGAGATGTGCGTGCTCTTACACCAAACATGCACAGCATGCATTATTGGTAGGTGTGTTACATGTGTACATGGTCTACACCTTAACTATGACATACACTTTTTATTACCAATAATAAATGTAGAACACACTCACCAGCATCTGTCCGCTGCCTTGATGTCACACCAGAGGTACCTACATAGAGATGAGACAGTTTGTCAGTGGCCAAAATTGTGGCATTACTACTGTGTGTTTGCAATCTTACAGTACATCAGCATTTTACATTCACAGGGCTACAGATTATGTTCCAAATGATCAGTATTGCACAACAACAGGCTCCACATCTTTGAACGACACACTCCACATCTCACATATGCATGATCTATCAATACAGATAACAGTAGTCTACAGATATGCCATGTTACCTGCATGCTCTATGTGTGCTTGCTGGGTGGCTCCAACCACCATCATGGTGTATGTTTGCTGCTGTTGTTGTTGGGCAGGTGCCACCAGACTCATGAGCAGCTCCTCCACTCTGGTGAGGGGGGGTGGATATTAACACCACCCCCTGCTGCAAGCTGTTATGTACGCACATCAGCGGCACACTGACGGACATGTCTGAGGAGATCACTGCAGTGGTGGCGTACCTGCTCATATGTCTGGTTATGCAGGCCTACCTCATTGACCCTGTGGACAACATTTTGCCACATTGCAGTACACTCCTGCTGGTCCTGGCTGGTTTTTGAAAACATGAGACGGTATTGCTGAATCATACTGCTAGTAATGATATCATCTTCAGCACTACTGTAACTCGGGTTCCTGTGGTGGGCCACAATCCCTGGAAGACATAAATACAAAAATATGTCTGAGCAAGTCATATGGCACATTTAACATTATACAGTACAGATATAACTGAACTGCCATATATAGCAACCTATAAGCTAACCAAGAGTGAAACTCTGTAACTGCCACTTATCACTGCTCACCCCACAACTGCTTGAAAGTGCCTTGCTCACTCTCTATCTAATGAACCATGTTCTGCACAGCAACAAAATAAAATCACTATATAAGACTATACAAGAGTACCTGGCACACTGTATGCAACACGATGCACCACCTAGCCACAGCAGATATACATCAAGCTGATGTGTAAAGAAATATATCATCCATCACAATCAGTGTAAGGTCCAGTAAATATATTACTATTATACCACACAACTTGTTAATGCAAAACCCATGGCCAAAATATGTGCACAACTGGGAATATAGGTCACATACTGCTGTAGTACACTATGAATGTTGCTACATATGCAGTTATATGTATTACCATACATATGTCAAAGGACATGTTACAGACATACCCACACACACATCAGACATAATTACAGGACACAAAGGTATGACAACCCAGATAAGCTTTCAGTGTGTACTATACAGTACTGTGTGTCAGTACTTACACAACCTTAATCTTGAGAAATGTTATCTGTGATGAATACAGGGGCCACACAAAACAGTGGATGCAAGCAATGTGGACATACACCATACTTTGCTGTACAGGCCCAGAGCTTCAATTAGTACTACAATACAGACAGGATTTGCATTCAAAATCGGTACCAATCAATAATCATAGATGTAGTGCTTTAGCCTCCAATGTATGCAATAACACTTGTTCTGCCTAGCAACAGAATACACAGCTTTTGCTAAGATCAAAGCAAGGACCCATAATACCATAGCATAAACAGTTTCCCAATAAGCTATTCCATGGATACATATCTTTGATGTATTCACAAACATATTGACCATCACAGTCAGTCAACAGTACAGAGAATCTATTGCAACAAGTAGATGCAGGTGTGTATGAGTATATATATATATATATATATGTATATATATATATATATATATATATATATATATATATATATATGTGTGTGTGTGTGTGTGTGTGTGTGTGTATATACATATACACATCCATTTGTCTACATATACATATATATATATATATATATATATATATATATATATATATATATATAGGCACATATACATTTCAACTTTCATAGTGAGAATATCAATTATACAAAGGATGTAAGGTGTACAGTACTGTAATAAAATCACACAGCCTTGGGATAAATGCATTGAAGGTGTTCACAGTCCAGGTAGCTTTAGCAGGCCTTACTGGCTTCAACATTGCAAACTGAATAAACCACCCACAGTGTTTAACCACCACATGTCATATACCAGCACTGTATGCTGTCTTGTTTGTCACACACTAAAACCTACATACAAATATGTGCATACTAACCTTCACCAATATATATCTCCACAATTCACAAACAGTTGCAGTATGTCCCCTGCTCTATGCACATATACAGATGTGAATATATATGACACATATATATTTCTCCATATGTGTGTGGCATACACACACATGGTCCACATTGTTGTAAGTCGCTGGACCTCACAGCTGAACTGTTGGGCCTTGCTGTAACACAAACAGGTGTCACATATGAACACAGACTAACATTAGGGGGGTATATATGGCAACAGATGCTAGATAAGCATACTAGACTGCTACAGCAGTTGCCAATGCTAAGCTACACTTTAATATGACTATCATTCATGTATTGTTCTGTCACACTCATGTTTATATAATGTCAGCGCTAATCCCCCCAACAGCCATTGGCCACACTACTGTACAGAACACAGATAACATGGATACGATCTTTGACATTTAATGCTGAGCTACACATTTCACAGGTATGTCCCACTGCCCACAGGTACACACAGTGTTGTCTATAGCAGTAGTTAAGCAGAACATATGTGCATAAAGAAGTACTGCTGCCACATATGAATGTTTCACATTATGTAGACTATTTGTCAATAACATCTACTACATGCCAGTAAATACATATGTGTCACATACCTTTCCTTTGTATAATTTGGTAATATTTATTTTTCCTTTTCTCTCTCTCTCTCTTTCTGTCTCATTCTCTCTGTCAGTCTCTGCAATAGAGTGATTGAGTTTGTTGGCAGAGATTGCAGCCTACTTTTGTAGGAATTTGCACATGAGCATGTGATGGCCTCTGCACCAATTAGCGGCTACCATTTGCTAATTGCATGCAGCCTGCTGTGTAGTAATTGCAGTAATCACTGTCATAGCATCCCAGTACTATAAATTGCTGACTCATGTAGGCGTGGCCCTTTCAGCTTTCCAAGATGGAGATCATCCTTTTTTGGTGTGGACATCATTGTTTAAGACAGAAGGTTGGTATAGTTCTTATATCAGAAGCCAGGGGTGTAGCCAGAGATTTGCATTTTGTACTCAGACCTAATGTTGCTGCTTCCAGTACCCACTTGTCAGTGTAGAAATGTACTCACCCCTCAAAATGCTACCCCAAGATACATGGAAAGATGTACTTTCTTTTCAACTGTTACAATTAACTGCCATACAAAGCTAGTTATAGAGATGTATTCCTTTGGCACAAGAATTGTTTGTGAACTGCTATACTGTGAATATTCATTTACTCAGTTCTAAACAGTTTGTGCTTTTTAGTGTTGACATTAGCACAAGCTGCTCAGAAAAACTGGGCACATTTCAGTACAGTGAGTATGATTACCTACATCCTTGGTAGACCCTGCACACACAGGTATATTCTACATTTGGGTAGGGTTGCAAGTGACAGAAACCAGGAACAGTGATGTTAAAACGTCAAATCTTTATTTCACCACCACGAAACAAAATCCACAATAAAATCAAGCACTTTTGCTCAGTTAATACTGAGCTTTCTCAAGATGAACACCTGAGTTGGTAGTAGATCAAGCAGAGGGCAAGAGATCCCACAGCTCTTACTGAACAGCAGGGAAAATTCTTCAGTTCAATGGCCACATTTCCTCTTGTTAATGTAGATACCACCTCAGGTCTCCGTTGAAAATAGGCCACAGTCCTAATGGAATTAACACCCTTGAGTACTACCCCTTATTCTAACAGTTCTAGTGCAAACTGTCTCTTCCAGATTACTTATACCATTATCACTTACGTCGAAATAAGCAGAACATTGTTCCTGGTTTCTGCCGCTTGTGGACATTTGGATTTTTCTTGGTTCTTGTTGCTGTTTGTTGCGGGCACCAGATCTGCTGCTGCCAGGTGCCATGGCCAGCAGAGGTGGGACAGGTGGGTTCGCTGGGACCAGCCTTCCCATACGAACTATGTTTTGGAGAGTTTAATAAAGATATGGGTTAGTAACAGTCAACAGCATTCCCAATTAGTTATAACAGCATGCAGAAGTATTCCCATTAAACCAACACACCATATTTTCAACAGTTAAAAAGCAAGCATAACACATGCATATATAGAACAATGGTGGACATTACAACAGCATGCAGGTTGAATTGATGGCAACAGGCCACCAATACTGTGGTATTTTAACAGGGCACATGCATTGAAATAAATGCAAATATTTATAAACTAATAGGACATATGTTCCAACAAATGTTTTGAGATTAGACATACCGATTGAGGTGTGTAATTGAATTTTTTATGCACATACAGTAGGGTGGGAAAAGATAGATCAATTAACAACTTATATATCCTTCTAGTTTTCACTACATTCCTATTAACTGCAGTTATATGTCCCTTACATGTATTATTACACTACCCAATGTCCATATATTGTGCAATTGGATTTTGCTAGATCATTATATACATGAGCTGTATCTTACATACAAACTGTCCAAGATACAGATGTTACTGCAACATATTTTGAGAGTTGCTCACATACACTACTGCTAAGATGGTACACTGACAGATCTACTTTCATATAATTATCTAGATATGTTCAGGTGAAAGTATCAGTTATATGTTAACAGCTCCCTACATTTCTGGCAGCACACTGACATTTCTGGGGAACACAATACCAAGCTACTCATGTGCCAGATTAACCTGTACATGCTGGCCATGAACCAACAGCAGGGGTGTGGATTTTTGGACTGTTCGGCAGTCCGACACGCTCCCTACACTCGTCCACGCTCTGTGTAAGCTTTAGAGTTGAGGCAGCGCACCCTCATTAATATGCATGGCACGCTGCCATCATACTCTTACACTGGCGCTTCCGTGTAAGACTAATCTAGTCTTACATGGAAGATTAGAAAATCTGGGGGTATATATATAATTAAAATGATATTCCCGAACATTCTTCATTTTATACAAGCTTGCTCACTATCTCCACCTAAATCTTATTTAAAACAATTTGAAGGGTTAATAATCAAATTCTTATGGTACCCTAAAAAACCTAGAGTTGCCCTAAGACATCATTTTGACAAATGGGAAGAAGGTGTAATAGGTTTACCAGATTTATAAGGATATATATACAATCATCAGCTTTAAAAACAGTTTGTCTGTGGTTAAACAAAGAATATACTTCCAAACAGAAACTAGTACATTAAAAAAATTGGTTAAAAATCACTTGTGAAACATATGGAAATAGTACTGAATAGCTTACTTTGGTTATTGGAGGAATATATGGCAACAGAAACACAAAAATATAAATTCTAAATACATTATCAATACCCTAAAGTCTTTTATGCACTTTATAAACAAAAATTCAGATATAAAAGCATGGTCTTTTTTTCATATTCCCAACAGCATATACACAAAATAATATTATAACTCATGACTCAGTAGCAGTTAAAACAGTAAGAATGGTCTAATTTACCAGCATCAGTTGATAAACACTATTAAAGTACTAATGATAGAGCAAATTATTAATGAGTTCAACCTTGAAAATAACATGTGGTTAACACTCCAGGGATTAAGACAATAAGTTTTAAACCAACAGGCAATAATGCAGAAGTCTATTAGGGAAAAGGTTCCAATATTCACAGAGTAGTTAATAATGCTGGTAGAATTTCCCACAAATGGGAAAGGAATTTTATCAGTATTGTAGAAATTAGTTAAATAAACAAGCGTTCATAATAAATAAAATATATGGTAATACTATGAAACAGTTATTGGTAAAAGCCAGATGATAAAGATAAAAAACTAATTCTTACATCTCCAAAACTAACATATTTATCACCATATTGGCAACTTTTGACATGGCAATTTATACACAGAACATACTTAACACCACACAAATTAGAACTAATATATAATAAAGAAAATAGATGTTGGAGGTATAAATCACAATCGATAGCCAGTTGGCAATACATGTTCTATGAATGCCATTTACTTAAACAATATTGGGAAAGTATTAACTATTTGTTACAGACATTGTTCACTGATAATTTTCAACATAAAATCTCTAGTTTTGTTGAATACGCCTGTGCTATCTTGTGTTCCAAGGTGAAAATATGTAATTTGGTGGACTCCCCTTGCTATTGCAAGAAAAATATTACACAGAACTGGAAAGCTGTAACTCCTCCCAAGTTTAAACATTTTAAGCACATGGTTTTATCAGTCTTGCAGTTGGAATTGAAAACAATCAAGGAAAGAACAGAACAACCTTCCTTAAGCATTGCCTGGAAGAAAGTAAATTAAGTGCTGGAAACAGAAGACTGTAATAAATTATAATCTTATTCAAAGATAAATTCAAGAAAACAGTTTTTCAAGTATGGGCATCCTATGTAAACAGTTGGTTTTGTAATGTTTGTTTTGGAACTGTTTCTCCACGTTAAGCTTTGACTATGTAAATATTTCTTTGATATACATACTGTATATATGTTTATGTTTCTGAAAATCAACAAAAATGTATTCAGTAAAAAAAATAACTTTGGGAGAACATTGCCAGAACTATTACATCTGCCCTGCTTAAAATTAATAAACATGTATAGATAAGACCACTTGAACCACTTCTTATGAATATTTGCCACCTCTGTGCTGAAGTGATTATATACATTTTATACTGCAGATTAGGATAAAAAATAGGCCTTTAGAAATCAAAAGGGATACTAACTTGAATTCAAATATTTCATTTAAGACTCTGATTACAGGAAGTATGTAACAAACTGATAATTTGGTCATGACAGTAAATATTTAGGGGGCTAAGTGCGTGGGATGCCTGGAATCTTTTGAAAGAAAAAAATCTTGCAAAAAAGATTATTACATTTAGAACCAATAGGGAACATTCACTCAAACTGTACCGAGAAAATTACTGTAAGCAAAAAGAACAAAGCCAACAAATGCTGGACTAAAACTTGAAACATCACAAATAAATCTACATAATGTGACTTATTTATTTCACTTAAAGATAATCTAAATTGAGGAGGCTTTGACATGAAAGACATTCAGTATGGCAGACAGTTCTGTAGATAATTAAAAAAATATTACCTATAATAGAGAAGATAAGGATATAAAAATATATCAGAATCTGCAATGTACAGGCAAAAACCTGAATTTAAACATCCATCGAGATATATCAACATTATCACTTTGCTACAACTTAATGGTGATATTGAGTACCTACAAAATCCAAACATATTTTCATCCTGCCAAAAAAGACTTGATGGCAATCCAATTTATTACTACTTAATGCTAAAATTAGAAGTTTTTCTAATAAAATTCAAGATAATTTGTGCTTGCATAGCTAAATACTGTCCTGACAAATTAATAACAACTAAGACTTGGCTGAAAGCTGAAATTGCCAGTGAGGAAATATTCCCCTCATGATACAATATCAGGCTGAACTGGCACAAAAGCTTGCAGGAGGGGTTGCCATAATATCCAAAAAAGTACCCTAGACCTAAATCCCTATCTAAACTCTATTACCACTTTCTAAAAAGTTGAACTTCTTCTCACCCTATTCAAAATAAATAAAAAAAATGTACGTGTCACTGCTCTATACATCCTTCCAGGCAATAATATAATCACAGACGAAAAGCTCTTATGCTGGTTCACTAACAATATACCACTCAAAACTTTCATACTAGGATACCCTAATATTGACTAGCAGGCCACAAACTCAGAATTTAACTCATCCCCAATATCCATTTTAAACATCCACCTAGATACATCAACATTATCACTTTGCTACAACTTAATGGTGATATTCAGTACCTACAAAATCCAAACATAGTTTTTATGGTTTCACTCAAGTCATAATTTTTTCACCAGAACAGACAAAACAAGTGGCAGCCAATCAGGACTGGATTGGAACTTACATCACATAATAATAACATTAGTAGCTCTGGCTGTCTTCTAGAAATGCTAAGTGGCCACTTGCCAACTTTTACTCTCAGACATCATAACAACCTGCATCTACTTGTGCCTTTCTTTCTCTTTATCCCTTAATACAATTTATGTGAAATTTAGCAAATATCATATTATGTGAATTAATTACAGTATATGTTTAATATGATTGTATAATTGCATGTTGTTTTGCTGTTGTGTCCTGTATACTAATATCTTACTCGGTGTGTAAATATCATATTTTCACTGAAAAGGGGTATGCTTGACATCCCAGTTAAATCATCCCGGGAAACAAATGCAAAATAAATAAATACAATTATTCTTATCTTCACAAGAAATGAACAATTGATACAAAAATCTGGAAGATTAGTTCTCTGAAGGTAGTACCTGGGTTGTCTGTTGTCATCCAAGGTGTAGAGTATCTGTTCCCCCCCTCATTTTTAGGTTTAGGAAAGAAAATGGGGAGATGGATAGTTTGGTTTAAAGTAAACACAGATACCATTTTAGACATAAAAGAAGCACTAGTTCTCAAAGAAACCCTGTCTCTGTGGAAATGAGATAAAGTTAACTCAACATAAGAACTTGCAACTCAGACACCCTTCTTGCATAGGTCAGAGGAATCAGTAAAACTATTTTCCATGCTAAGATATCAGCTTATTAGTTGGTTCAAATAAGTCTTCATTTTGTGCTAGCTTCTCTAACACAAAGTTAAGATACTAAGGTGGGACCCCCAGTTTTTCTGGAGCCCTCTTATGTAAAATTCTTTTCACTGCTCCTCATGGAAAGTCCAAAACATCTGCAGTGACTGATTGCTTTGCAACAGGGATGGAGAAGAGGAGACCTGTATTTAAAGAAATTTGCTGTCTCCATCAAGTGATATCGCTTCTGACAAACCCCAGCACTGGGATGACAAAGGATGTCAGTGCTGGGATCAAGCAGACTTCACATACCATTGTGTATTTATCATGTGGAGTCTTGTAATACATATCGTAAGGCTCACAGATACCATGAGACCCAAAATCCTGAGGTATTCCCTTGCAGTCCAAAGTCTGACTAGAAAATCTTAGAAACAAATCTAGATATAGATCAGTCTTTCCTGTGGAACAAAATGTCTTCAAACTGAAGTGTCTAGCTGACACCCCAGGATCACAATCCTATGTGAAGGAGTCAGAAAATACTTTTGAATGTTCTCTTGGAATCTTAGCTTGTGTTAGAAATCTCTCACCCAATCATATCTCTCAACCTCTTAACAGAAAAAATCTGGACAAAGCCTGACAGAATGGGAGGACAAAGGCCCAGAAATAGGGACATATTTTAAACATTGCTCTTATAAACTTAGAAAGTTGATGAAATACCAGAATTTGTCTTAGCATGCATTTTTCTGAATGATATGAAGTCTGAAACTCAAATGTATATCATTATTTAGTGACTTCAGTCCTCAGATCATCTCAGTGATTTTCCAGAAAATCACATATTTTATGAGGAACAGATAAAATATATGTGGCAAAATAATGGCTATTCTGTGAAAATCTGTACAGCTGAGCAGTATGCAAGAGATTCCTGACACTTTGAAAAAGACTCAGCAAAGATAAGCAAGTCATCTAAACATGGAACAATATGGATACCTTGTAGCCTGTAATGAGCTATAACTGGAGCTGGATGCTTTGTAAACACTCTTTGTGCTGTGAATTGTTCAAAGGGTAAGACAGAGAACGGATACTGAGAGTCATACACACTGTAAACAATGAGAAGTGACTTATACCATAAAAGTAAATTAATTATTTAAATCAGATCTTTCCTCACAAGTAGAAACTGAAATAAAACAGTCCTCCTACTTTCACAAGTAGACGGAACAAATTTTAACATACGAGTCCGAGTTTAAAATTCTGAAAAGTTACAGAAGCATACACTTTTTCCCCGTACTTATCAATAATCTTCCCATTCTTATCAGAAAACTAAGATTTTAATTAACTAAGTGTTTAGCACAGAAGGATTGACTCAAGCTATATCTGCCAGATCAGGTTTGGGAAGAGTGTATACAATTTAAGACTGAGGAACTTCTATCAGCCTGTTTTTAGGGACAGCTTGCTGACTATTAATAAAATTACAGGCAGTAACACACACACATCCTCTAAAGCAGACAAAACAGGAGGAATGGCTGTAAGCTCTGGATATTGCTTCTGTAACAGCTCATAGTATTTTATTTATGTATTTATTTATTTATTTATTTATTTATTTATTTATTTATTTATTTATTTCCATTTGTTTACCGGAATGGTCCACTAGGCCATAGTGAGCCCATTTTCAGTGAAGGCCTGGGGAGAAAAGCTCCACAATAAATACTAATTAACACATACAATACAATAGATTAACCTGATAAATACATACACTGCAAGAGTCACAGTTGAGTATCATAGCATATGAATGACAATTGAATGAGCAAGATGAAAATCTGAGTGCAATATTAGATTACAATATCAAGGATAGTGTGGTTTACACAAATAAAATATCACAGGTTAGGATATAACAAGTTAGGATAATTAAGTTACTCATGTGAGTAACTCAGGTTAGGAGGGATTGAGAAATGTCAGGGTTCTCCCACTGAAAACACTAGGACATTCTAGCAGTAGTCTCAGAGAAAGAATAACCCTCACAGTGAGAATCAGAAATTGAGCTATTTTCTGAATCTGAATCAGAAATCCGAGGAGAAAACTGTATCTGTCCCTTCACTTTCCTGTCCAGATTCATAATCCTAAGTCTCTTCAGGATAAAAGGTATCCTTCTTTCTTTTAATTTGAAGAGAAGTAGATACATGTTTAGTTTCTTGCCTCTTTTTACAGGAAAATGGGGCTAAACATGTTATTAATGACAGCAGCAACTTCGACAGGGATAGGTACAACATTCTGACAAAACAGGGAATCTTTCCCTATTCCCTCTCCCAGGACCAAAAAAGTGACTCTCCCTTGGTTACTGACAAAGTGGCTCACCTCCGGTCCATAGTGGCAGTAGATGCTACACCAGAGGGATCCTGGGTAAAAGATGAGTGGTCTGAGGTACAACTAATGGCCACAGCAGAGTCACCCACCTGAACTTCAGGCAAATTTCTAGCCTGCTGTGCTGGCAAAGGCTGTTTGCTTCACTTTTTTCTTTTTGTAGCTTGAAGGACTGACTGTAGGACTGACAGGTCTATATTACATAATTAAAGAGACACTTCTTCGAATACGTAATAATCGACACCAAAAGATTGAAATTCCAAAACCACAAATGGCCACGTTCCGCAAATTTTTTCATAGGGAAAAAATTCAGTTGGTAGTTCCCGGGGTTTACCCTTTTCCCCAATGTAGAGCAATCTCAGAGTTTGTACATTTAGTTGGGGGTGTGTGGGGGGAGGCAAAGCCCCCCACTTAAATTAGATTTGAAGTGTATGTGTTTACAGCCCCGCAAATTCGGGAAAAAATTTGCAGATGTGGCCATTCGCGATTTTGGGATTTCGGTCTTTTGGTGTTGATTATTGCGTATTTGAAGATGTGTCTCTTCAATTACGTAATATAGACCCAGATTGACAGTTTGTTCCACAGTCAGGCTGAAAAACTGTGCCTCTTTCCTAGGGAATACAAGTAGTAAAAGCCTATAAAATTTGAAATTCCTTTAGTCACTTTTTCACATCAAAGCACAGTAAAAAAATACTTTGAAACACTTTCCATCCCAGAAAGTAAAATAAGCACAATTTCTTCACAAAAGTATGATACAGTCTCATGACAGTTCATTAAAACACAAAGTTCTAGCTCTAAAATAGGTTTCCCGAACAAGAAATTATTAGTAAATAAACAAAAGTTTTAAAATGAAAGTTTTTTTCTCCAAAGGGAACTTATCGGTTCAGCAAAGCAACAGCACAAGCCAACTATCGAGCCTCAAAAGCCTCATAGGAGCGTAATCTTCAGAGGTAGGAAAGGTCTGAATGGCTACACACCCAGACTTGCCTTTTAGACAGCTCAGCATGAGATGCTTAACAATTTGGGTGTGGGGAACGTGTCCTGAAACTTTGGAAGCTGGTTAGTATATTTAAGGCTATAGTGATCAGTACTAAGAATATCACCTATTAACATCTCTTTACCTGACTAGACACAGGTGAAGTACTAGTGCAATTGTACTGTATATCACGGAGCCTTTAAGATGAAATCCTTTAATAATTTGTATGGAGAATATTTTTGGAATTATTAATGTAAATATGAATCGGCATATTTAGATGCCTACAGGAATCAGTAGGATGTAACTAGTGAAATACTCTGAGGCATCACTAGGCTCTTACTGAGTTAAGTAATGGACTCTGAAACAGCCACACAGTAGGATATCATTTAAACTCTGACATTACTGAGCTTGGCAAATGCTAGGCATCTTGTAGTAATTTAGTTTTAATTCTGCACTTGTATCCTTTATATATTAGTACTCATCCTGCTATAGTTAATTGGACATTGCAAGGTTGCTTGTGCTTTAATAATATTACTTTTAGTTTAAATGCTCCATTGAATGGATGGAGTCCTGTCATTTTCTCTGCATGTCCTTGTACACTTAAGCAATTTCATTCATGATCAGCAGCAACATTTTTCAGCTTTAGAACTAAGTGGGATATTTAGTTGTCCTTGATATTTCATGACATTTCAAAAGGGTGCATGGCTAATCAATGACAGGAGTTTTGTCAACAGTGAAGTCAATAAGACAAAGATATCAAATTCCTGCACCGCTGAATTCACTTTAAAAACAGAAAAAAAAAATCAGGATTTTCTTGCAGAGATCACATTCCATGCAATCGCATATGGGGGGAGTGGCACCTCATACCCTCCTGCATGTTTAGCTATATTAAACTCCATACAGGACAATAGGGAGGATAACTGCCTCTCCTCTTCCACAATCTCACTGTTCTCAAATAAAAGATTTCAGCGAAATGTGAAATTATTTAAATAAAATAAGTGATTCTGATTCAGTGCAACCCAAATATAATTACAGGACATCTCCCATTAAACTTGTGGCTAAGACTAGCAAGTACCACTGTTAAAACAACATTATTAAAATGCTTACAACAAAAATGTTTATTGATATAGTGAAAATACTGTTGTGCTCACAATTACTATGCATTCGGGAACTGGATGTCTCACAGATGGCAGCTTAATCCACTAACTTATAGTTACTTTTGATTATAAATGTCTGTTTTATCATAAAAGGTTCCCCAAAATCTGCCAGAAAAGGCCAATATAAGGAAAACTGGCATGCATAAGAAGTTAAAATCTTTCAGAATACTTAAATTACAGGAACAGGTTGCCTTATGAAAATGTATTACTGAAGAAAAGGCAAAGTGTTGAAAGAAAGGCTGGAAAATATGAAGCATAAGTTAATGTAACAAACAAAAATTATTACATACACACTTGGTGTAGGCACCAAAATACGGGAATTGCAGGGATTCCTCAATCCATACCTGATCAAGACCTTTGAAATCTCCTAATAGCAACCATAAGTGACAAGATGCTGATTATACCTGCTTTTCGACTTGAATTGTCAGGATCTACCTCAATGCGTATTTTAGCTGATGCATAATTTATGAAAAAGTAATTCAATAAAAAAAAAGACTGTGAGCATCGCTCCTCCTCCCCTGATACATTCAAATAATGTTCCTACTGCTCCATATGGGGACATCTCCCATATTTGTATTTATCATCTCCACAGTTGCACAACTTTTGGAAAGTTAAGAAACAAAATACCCAAGGAAAAGCACAATAGTCTCCCCAAAACACTAATCTTATGCATTTTCTCCCAACTGTATTCAGGCAGTTACAACTCTATGAGCTGTTCTATGATCACCTGCAGGGAAAAGTCTTTTTATACATGTTGTTTCAGTTGGAAGAGTTTGTTCTTTTAGTTTCAAGGGTATACTGGAAATATGCAGAGGTTTATACACTGACTTTGCATCACTAAGGAATAGACTTTAATCCAAAATATAGTAAAAAAAATAAGAATACTAGGAACTACTATGATGATCGGCGGTACTGCCAGCATAGTTAGCTGGAATTTTTTAAATAATTATATGTCATTTGTGAATATCAAACCAATTCATACAAGATGCTTATGTTAGAAATGTATTAGAACTGTATGTCATGTGCATAACAAACTGATTTGTACAGATGTTTGTGCTTGAACAGGTATTTGTAAAGTGTTTCTGTTTGAAATGTATTCACAGTCTGCCCTACTGGAGAGAACAGAAATCTACACGC
The DNA here is from genome assembly GCF_019279795.1 of Protopterus annectens. Lineage (NCBI taxonomy): Eukaryota > Metazoa > Chordata > Ceratodontiformes > Protopteridae > Protopterus > Protopterus annectens. The sequence goes on from NC_056748.1 coordinate 1,072,672,211, forward strand.
ACTATTGTAACTGTTTAAATCTATATGTTTAAACAGTGGAGCCTGGAAGATTATCTTCAGTACACCAAACTTTAAAATATATATGAAATTAAGTCACTTTACTGGCTAGGCCATAAAGATGCTATTTCACAGGTTTCAATGCAGCCAGAGACACAAAGTCTGTACTAGGAAGCTTTCTATATTGCCTTAGGGGTGAACTAATTACTACTCTGGAAGCATGGAGGTATGAAATTGTTTTATGACTTCTGGTACCTGCCACAAATCTGAGCAAAAGCCCTTGTGTGTGTATTTTTACAGGTAGGTGCTAAATCCTGCCATCTTCCAGCAAAGGGGTGTTGCATAGGAACTAGAAGTCAGATGACCGGAAGTAATGTCATTCTGAAAGCTATCCTAGAAGTAATATTGTATATATTATTTTGAGAAGTCTATTAGTGAGACTGAGAATTCTGTATTCTGTTTTGGGCCTGACAAGAAGGACCATTCACCACGTCATCTGCCTTGCTCTATTAAGTAAGTAGGGAATAGTAATTCTCTTAGATTCAGTTAGGAATATAGTGAAGCTTAGTTTAGATATTGTTTTTCTTTATTTGTCTGAGTTTATCCTTCAATGATATTTTAAATATTTCCTGTGATTTTGAACTCTGATGTCACTGTGAACAGATATTTAGTATTGTCTTGTTCTTTTATTATTTATTATTAAACATATTTAAACCTTTCATTGTGGCTGACCTTTGTTGAGATATTTAAGTTTGGAGAGTATTTACATATTTATTTGGTGACACTGTGTGGGCCACTCCTAATAGCCTTGCTCTTTGGTCAAACTACCATTTGTGTTAATATTAATTTCACTCAGTATATTGGATACCCATGTAAAGAGCCTTGAGGTAGCTGGCAGGAGTGTCTGGTGGCAGTCATAACTACCTTATAGTCTGGGCGGGTCTATATAACAAAATCAACATCTGAAAATGTCGACTCACATTTGTTCGACATGAAAATGTCGAACTCCAACATACTCGAATGTCCAAATCACCGATTTCTTTCAGACGGAAAGAAATCGGTTGGCCGTTTTGTTACACCTGCCTTTTCCCCAACTGTAGTGCAGTCTCAGAGTTAGAATATCTAGTTATGGAGGGGTGTGGGGGGTGAAGACCACCACTTAAATATGTTTGTTTTTGTGTGGTGTTGGTGTTTGGCCAACCGATTTCTTTCCATTGGAAAGAAATTGGTGATTTGGACATTCAAGTACATTGGAGTTCGACATTTTCATGTTGAACAAATGTGAGTCAACATTTTCAAATGTCGATTTTGTGATATAGACCAATCTGGGCAGAAGGAGGCATAGCTAGTAAACCTATGCCAGCCTTTCCCAGGAGTGTGTGTGTGTGTGTGTGTGTGTGTGTGTGTGTGTGTGTGTGTGTGTGTGTGTGTGTAAATCAAACCTCAAAGAGTGTGTGTCAGCTAGTTGGGCAGGGACATGAAGCACTGTTTGGACAGAGAGGGTGCTGGAGATTTTGGCTTAGATACTCAGCTGAGATCTCAACTCTATAGCTGTGCCAGTGGGTGTCTTACTGGGGATCTGGAGAAAGAGAGAGACACCAGCCATAGACTGACTGTGGTCTCTGTGTGCTCTTAAGGAAAATTGTGCTTGATTGTGCTTGATGCAGACATCTGCATCTGGAGATACTGTGTTTGTATTTGTTATTCTCCCAGTGAAGTTTCCCACAGATGCCATTTGCAAGGATCAAGGCTCCTTCATTACTGGCCCAGAAGAAGGTCATCACAACTACCTCATAGGTTTTCTCTGGCAGAAGCAAGTGACTTTTTCTCAAAGATGTGGAGCTGCTTGAATTCTCTGGCTGGGCTAAGGGGTGTGACTTCATCATGTAAATCAGTGGAGTTCTCTGTCAACAGGAGGACAAACAGTGAGTCTACTCATATAAGGAAATGGCCAGCAAGTGCAAATTTAGGGGAAAAGTGCGAAGAGAAGGTTGATGAATGAAATGAGAAGACAGTAAGAAAGAACAGAACAGTTGCCAAGACAAAGTGCCTGCCCCAATGCTTGAAGAAAGAAAATGAATGTGCTAGAAGGTGTGTAAAGCAGTATGGCCAAAGCAGGAACAAAGACACATGCAAGTAAGGTAGTCACATGTGGAGCAAAATTTTGTTCTGACAATACTGATTTTGGTATTTTCTGTTAGCAAACATGGGGCTTGGACTTTATCAATTGTTGGGCAAGATCTAGAACAACTGGAGGAACAAGCTAAAAAGGCAAAAGCACTAAGGCTGTAAAATGAGTGGTCAACCAAGAAATGGTTACTTAGGTAAAGATTTTGCAACTCATTCCTTAACTGGAGAGTTGTTAATCTATAAGACATAGCAGGCCTTCCTCAGGTAGAGCAACATTATCATACTAGTTTTTTTTTTTAACTTTGCTAGTAGTGTCAGTAATTCTGGCTTTAACCTCTGGATTACAATAGTAGGAATCTTTTTAAAAAGACCATTACAAGAAAACTGTTAACAGTGCTCCTTTAATGATGAGTTCACCGTGTGAAAACTGTCCTCTTTACAAATGTTAGTAAAAATAAGGGCTTTTCAGCAGCAAAAACTTTACATGTTTTGATATATGTCATTTGATTACATGCAGGAATAAGTGAGTTATATATTTTGTCACCTTACCTTGTACTATTTTCTGTGTAAACTAGAAAACCTGGATAAAACAAAAAAAATAGAATATCAGAACATTTGTCCAAACATTTAAGTGACATACATTGAAGTAATGTATATTACTATAGGGCTATAAGAATACTAAAGCACTGAATAAACATAAGTGGCACAATCCAGGCACATAATTTATGTTTATGGGAACAGATAAGATGTAAACTTTTACTTACAAGAGATTAAGATGCTTAGATGTACTCACTAAGAGGGTAATGAATGTGGAAACATTATTTTCTCCTGGACTTTTCACATGTTGCTTTTACTTTTGCTACCAGATGGCAGTATTATATTACATGTGATTATGGGCTTTTGCATAATATTAGCATCTATGAATATTCATTCATACTAAGGACTTTTTATCATTTGTGTTCTTTATCATCATCTGAAGAGGTACAGGAAGTTATTTAAACACAGGTATTATGTAATTTACTTAGATATTTTTTAATAAAACTAAAGGTGTTGTGGCACTGAATCTGGTTTGCATGTGTGAGGGAATTTCATCTGTTTTCTCATTTTTGGATTATCTTGTTGCTTTGGGAGAAATTAACAAAGAACACTTTTTTCAACAGTGGAAGGTTTATGGTTCCGAAATTTGTGCTGTACTTTGTACCCTTAGCCCATAATATTCCTTACTAAGGCCATATGTATATAAAGCAAGCATACAATGAGGAAAGTTAAGCAAAATGTCTATTGGCCAGAGATTAGAAGTAGAGGTAAAAAGATGGAGCAAAGCTAATGATCAGTCTCAAGAGGTTGCTATAACTGGAGATAAAGCCAGAGTTCGTTAATGGCGGAGAATCGTGTAGACAATGGGACCCAACGGAAAACTGAAAGAGCAAGATTATCTGTCAGGGTAGAACTATGCAAGAGAAAAAAAATAGCAAAGTGTTCTACTCTTGTCACCAAAAACTCAGAGGATCGTTCAAGGCAAGTAACTGGGCACATTAATACAAAATATGTCCTTTCTTTTATGTTTTCTAAATAAAAGTCATACTTGCGTCTTGGAAGACTACACTAAACTGGTAGAAAGTTAACTATCTTTCAAACTGAAAATGAATAAAAATCTAATTATTGGTATTGGAGATGTTACAAATTAAAACATGTGCAAATACTTCTTTAACAGTAAAAACTGAAAAGTTGAATTATATATGACATTCAATAAATGGATAATTTTAAAGAGAAATGTGTAAACTAGAATGCAACTGCTTTGGTAACTGTAGAAATTCTTCAACTTGCTTGCTTGCTTGCAATCCTTGCTTGTTACTTAACTGTGCATGTGTAATACTGTAGAGGTTACTACATTAGGTCACCTCATAACTTCCTTATTTGGATTCTGGCTGCTGAATCTTATCCTTCCTTCTTTGTACATGCAGCTGTGAAAACAGGAAAACACCTTATAAAACTCAATGTTAAGCCACAGGGTACCCTGATTTGAGGACTTATTAAATGAAGGACTCTGTTAATCTTGACTAGTTAACAATCACTCCTAGAAAGCACTTTTGTGGCAAAGCTATTGCATGTAAGGACTCAAAACAATGCAAGCTTTAATACATCTTCATAAACAGTCAGGGATGGTTGCCCATTTTGCCAGAGACATATTTTAGTTTAAATGCTAGAAAAAAAGTCGAATCATCTTCTATCATTTTAATGTTTATTTTCAAATTCTGTTGCAAGCTTTTATTTATTTTTCAAATTTAATTAGAAAATAAATGCTTTAACATAGTTATTTCCAATAAAGAACCTTATTTTTACCTTTAAATGTTTCTTCATGATGTTTTTATTGATAAGAGATAAAGCATTTTACCAGTGTACTAAACGGTTTTGGATCTGCACATAAAATTCTGACTGGTTAGATACATTTGTTACCATTTAAATATGTAAAGAGTAAATGGTTAATTTTTTTTGTTAATGTTGACCATTGGTGACTGTGTACTATAAGGCTTGGAAATGAAGGAGTTGATGCTAGACAGTTACCATTTACATTCCTATTCTAAAATATATATTGTGTATGCGTGTGTGCGTGTGTGCGTGTGTGCGTGTGTGCGTGTGTGTGTGTGTGTGTGTGTGTGTGTGTGTGTGTGTGTGCGTGTCCATGTGTGTGTGTGTATATATATATATATATATATATATATATATATATATATATCTGTATTTATATGCATTTTCATTTTATAATATAAATGAATCACAAGCCTCATACCTACATACAGCTCTACAGAATACAGGTGTCACAACCAAGTGTGTGTGCTACGTCCACTGAATCTTAGGGCGGTATTCATACTCATTACATGAGTGCTTTAAGACAATCAGTGCAATTCTCAAATAAGAGCAGCCAAAGCACAAAGTCATAGAGACCATTTACACTAACACACTATGGATGCGAATAAACCTATGCAAATGAAGTAGTAAGGAGATGGTAGCGAGAAATGATATAAAACAATGTTTGCTAATAGGCTGTCTTCCTACCTGCTTCTGATTCATAGTCATAATTTGATGCATTTTCACATCAAATACAGATACCTTTAAAAGGTGAAATTGAGCATTTTCTATTTTGCAATCAGTGAAGATTGTTTCTCTTGCTGCTAGCTTTTCTATTTCTCAGTGTGAGTTGCTTGCATTGGCCAAGACAAAACTGATTGTGACTCGTGGCATTCACCAGCCAAGAATGTGGAGATCCAGACAGATAATCACACATTATATCCTTGTCAGATTTAGAGTGGATAGAGATTTTATAACATATTAGTGAGCATGCATGGTCTTCAGTCCTTGTGGATATTAGGGCATGTATAGGTCCTCATTATACGTAGCACAGGGACTTTCCAGAGACAGACTGGGACATGTTGGATATTTTTCAAGCTTCTGCCACAAGGATGCTTCAGCAGTTCCTGTACATACTTTTGGCATGTGTGAATCACTACATCTATTTCACAGTGTCACCTCAGTACTGATCCTGGACTATGCATGCTTTCTATGGGGTGGCATGCTTCCCTGAGGTGCTTACTATGATAGATTGCACCCATATTGCAAGTAGGACCTCTTCTGGTCCATGTGGGTAGTATTACCACAATAAGAAGAGCTAAAGTTTCATCAACTGCCATGCAGTGTGTGAAGCATGGGGTGCATAAAGTGTCTGCCCAGCATCCTGGCAGTGAACATGGTTCCCATATCTGGCACACTACCTCACTGCCTCCTGCTGCATACCCAGCATCCTGGCAGTGCCCATGGTTCCCATATCTGACACACTAGCTCACTGCCTCTTCCTGCATACCCAGTATCCTGGCAGTGCCCATTATTCCCATATCTAGCACACTAGTTCACTGCTTCCTCCTGCATGCCCAGCATTCTGGCAGTGCCCATGGTTCCCATATCTGGCACACTAGCTCACTGCCTCCTCCTGCATGCCCAGCATCCTGGCAGTGCCCATGGTTCCCATATCTGGTACTCTAGCTCACTGCCTCTTTCTGCATGATATGATATCAGTGGTCATCTTGTTGGTAAATGGAAAAATATATATCTTTGTTTCATTTAAGTGGTTATTCATAGTAAAATATACTGCTCATCACTAAACAATGTTTCCTTTGTTTTTCCTATACCCTCCTTTTCTCTTTTTTTTTTTCCCTCGGGTGATGCAGGACATCAACTGGAGCCATGGCTCATGGCACCAGTGAGAAATCAAAGTGGAGATATAAAACATAATTTTAATAAAGCCCTGTCTCAAACTTATATTTTCATTGAGATGGTATCTGGCATGCTAAAAGCTGATTTCAGATGTCTGGATGGGGGTGACCCTCAGTAAAACCCATCTAAAGCAGGCAGGATGGTTACTGGGTGGTACATTCTGCACAACATGATCCTACACCTGTTTGGTGGTGGTGAAGTGACTCATGCTGTCACTGTGGCTCCCAGTTTCAGTCCTACTGTGATTAATGATAAACAACCAAGGACCCCATGCAGTAGGCTTGTGTGCAGCATTCAGCTGTGCAGGTAAAGATGTGGCCAATAGTTCAGATTTAGACTATGACATTCAGGTTAGTGTTTCCATTTTTTATAAAAAAACGCAAACAGTATAGTTGGTGCATGCAGTACTATGTGTGGGCTATGCTATGTGGTACATGGTCTCAGTAGTATAATTAGGGTGGGGCAAGAGGGGCAAAGAATTAGGGGCCATGTTCAGCCATCCACCATCCCGCTTGCTCTTAAGTGCAATATCGATATTGCATTTCCGGTCAGACTTAAGTACTGTACCACCTAGTGTGGTCTAAATTGAGGTAAGCAGTTTGCTATAGTTTAAAGTACAAAAAAAAAATTTAACTAAAACCTGAGCACTGAGCAATGTAAAAAGACTGTTTAAAAGAGAAAAGTATATTTGAAACTAAAACATGAGAGCTGTAGAGCTCCATACAGCCAGGATACAAACTGTAACAACTGTTGCTACAGTTTAAAAGAAGGAATGATTTTTATTTATTCAATTTTAATTTTTTTTTTGTACAAAAGTGTGAGGAAAGAGTGCTGGGGCAAGACACAGAAACAGGACTTGAATGGCAAAGGTGCTCTACATCTGGCCACTAGGTTGGTATGCAGTAGAAGGCATGGACATATTTTCCTGCTCTTCAGCTGGAGAGCTGAGGGGGTGGGGAGCTAGTTCTCGGGACCAGCAGAGGGTGCTGATTCATTGTTCTTCAGACATTCCCTCCTAGCTAAAATGTTTTTTTCAGAACAGGCAGTCATATTACTGTTAATAAAAGTTATGCCTGACTCCTCAATGGTGATGTCATAAGGCATCATATAAGTAACATTTACATATAAGGTATACTGATAATTTTAAGTGATTTGCATTTAACATGAGTTTAAAAAATGTATTGCGTTTATTTTTATTGAGCAATGCTTCCTCAGTTTTAAGTATGACAGACTATAAATGACTATAAATGATTTACTTTTCTTTCTTAAATTATTCCACATCAAATTATTTCATTATGTCATACACAGCAAGCTGTGGCCTCAGCAGTATAAATCATCACTGAGGATGGAATGGTAAGAGTGGCAGTGTAGATGGGAAGTTACTCATGCAATATTTTTTTCTGAGTGTGAGTTATGTTTTATGCTCCATGTAAATGTCTGCTGTACCCCTGGTGAATTGAAAATATTGATAATCTTGATAATGGTTGATAAAGGATGGTCCCTTAATGATGTTAAATATTGCAATTTACATGTAATGCCCTACATCTTTCTTGCAAGAATTTTTTTTAATTGTAAGAAGTACGTTATTGAAATTAAATACATGGACATGAAAAGCTTCTTACTACTAGGTTACATTCTGCACAGACATAGTCTACTTTTATTTTATTTTTTATTATTTTTCTTTAAACACATTGCACTAGAAGTTAAACACTGACATCATTGTATTAAAATACATGGTAGTCAACTTCTACATTTCATATCATTAGTACCTGAAATATCTGTCCTGACTTTACACTAGGTCAAGGTCAGATGTGTCATACATGACATCTCCTAAAGATAGGGTAGGTGAAGTTGCATGTGATCTGGAGGAGAGGTTGTCATGCAAGCTGGACGGTGACCTGCTGTGATGACATGACCTACCTGATGCTGATGATCCTGCACATAGTGATCTCACAGTGCTGTAGGACTGAGACCTTAAGTGAGAGGTTCTGTGACATGTACATGAATGCTCACATGACCTACTGCTGCTCTGTTTGGTTAACCCTAGTGTTTCCCTTTTTCTTTTTTTTTTTTTTTTTTTGGGAAGCACTTGTAGTGCAATTTGCTATGCCCCCACTTGTCCTACAGTACCCCATCCCTTTCTTTGTCCCCATCCATCCGTATCTCAGATTTGAGTCTGGTAGTTCCTGCCTAGTGCATGCATGGAGACAGACATGGCTGCTGTGTTTGCTGCTGTACAGTGCATGTGTGAGGCCATGGCATTATCCCTACTTTCTAAAATTAGCATATATTGCTGTAAATTATCACTTTGACCCTGCAGTACTCTGACCATTTCTAGCTGACTCTGTGGCAGTGGTCTGAGCCTGAACAATGTGACAGTACCTTCAGTGCTTTACGTGCGTCTTGAAGTACATGTGATAGATGCCTGTACCTGGCACCCCTTTGAAAAGATGTCACAGTGGACAATGTTACCTATGAGCTTTTGCTGTCATCTAGAAGGGATTCCCGTGGTTGTGGGGACACTAGTGTTGAAGTGCATTGATTTTCTCCCTCTACAGCCTGTGATGTGCTGTCCCCATCTACCTAATACTGTGATCCAGTGTGACTTTATTCAGAGGCTGTCTCATTAGTAGAGCTATGTCATCATCATCATCATCATCATCACTATCATCATCATCATCATCACTATCATCATCATCATCGTCATCATCATCATCATCATCACTATCGTCATCATCATCATCATCACTATCATCATCATCATCACTGTCATCATCATCATCATCAGCCATTCGCTGCTGACATCTTCTGTGTTTATTGGAATAGTGTTTCGGCTCATTTCTGCTGCTGACACTGTGAAGAATTAAGTCCTTACATTATTACTCAGGTAGTGGAGGACAGAACTGCATGTTTTGTAAGGAGATATGGATGACACTACTGTATGCTTTATAAGGAAGTGTGGAGGACACTTACTGTGCACACTCTGTTCAGTTTCATGTTATCCAGATGTGCAGGGTTCACCTGTTAATAGTAAAAGTCATGTGTTACTTGCAATCATTTATCCACAACAGTCATTTTCATTATGTAATTGTGCTGTGGAGGACAAAATAACCTTCCTGAATGGATGTCTGTGAGTGGTGCTAACATGGGTATCTGCCAGTGTCCACAGCACCTGTGACTACACACATGCTATTGTCATTTGTGTCACAGTCATCTCCTTGAATGGAGAGGAGGTGCTCCTCATCAGGTGTTAAAGGATTAAGTCTTTGAGGTCCCCCCCCTCCAGTAGTGCTATGAGTAATTTGCTTTCTACTTTGCTTTTTCACTGGCACATCATACCATATCATTGTCCTTCTTCTTGCTGTGTGTTAATGTGGGGTTCCTTCCACCTGCAGTATTTATATCCATAACCACTTGGTCCCAGATCTTTGCCCTCTCAGCTTGTTTGGGTCCTCCTTTTCCAAAAGGTGTTTGACATATGCCCAATGGGCAACCATGAGGATGTGGTTCTCCTTGTGGCTAAAATTGTCCTTCCCCTGTCTGGATCCCTTCACTGCATAGTTTATGTACCTAAAGCAACATGCAAAAACAATACAGGGAAGCTTGAGTCACTCATCAGCCAAAGAACACACCAATTAAAAGATGCCTGCTTCCATCACAAATATTTTCCAGTACTCATCCCCTTATTCATATACACACAATGCAAGTCGAGCATCACCTAGTTAAAGCAATATTTTATTAACCTGTACTGCATCATCAAGAAATGCATAGTACTACAGAAAACACTTATGACACTCCCATCTTATTATGTTGCTAGAAGATTAGGAAAATCACCCCCCCCCCACTTCTCTACATGTATACTGCCATGGTTTCTTATTCATGACTGAAAGGCACAGATGCCGTAGTAAACTAACATGCATCCTGATGGTACAATACATTGATATAAATGCAACACATCAAACTACAGTGCCTTGAAATAATGTACTATTTATCAATAAAGCTAGCTCTGTAAATCCATTCATCCATCCATTCAAAATCCCTTTTCCCATTTTTGCACATGGGTTGGGGTGTTACTTCAATAGAGGCAATCATCTTGAGCCAAAGCCAAGGTTTACACTGCTGGGTGGCTAGCCCTGCCACAGTAGTTCTTCAACACCACACACACACATGCACGCTCACACCCATGGCCAATTTAGAGTGTCCAGTCCACCTACTGCATGCCTTTTCATGTGGGAAGAAATTGGAGCACTGAGAGGAAACCCACTCAAACACAGAGAGGACATAAATGCCAAAAAAAAGAATTCTTGCAAACATTTGTCTTTCACATTGCAATCAGTGCTACTTCCCTATACTTTTTCATTACTGTTGTCATGAATTCCCCTTGATAAGTTAAACTCGAGAATCACTACTCTTGTGAATCAACTGCATCAGACAATCAAATCAAGGGAAAACACTATTTTACTATTAATCACTTCTGCATTAGGTGATTTTGTACTGCTTACAAATTATTTTATATCTTTATTGCTTCTTTATCTTATTAGTTAAATTTTCACCCTTTCCCAAAACCTTTACCACCTAACTCCAGGGATCACAGCTAAATATGGTGGTATTAAAGTTATTCACATAAAAACATGCTCATTTATGTTGTTTGTACCCAAATTAGGCTGGGTTACTCTTATCTCTATGAATCCCAGCAATATATGACAGCATATTTCAACAGATTCACATAACTCGTCTTTGGGCAGCTGCGGACAAGCAACTCTGAGCCAAGTTGCCTTGGGAATGAGTGAACAAGCCTAATATATTTCAAATATCTCACTGCTTAGAAAAGGAAAAAACTGAATCAGCAGTAATTAAGTTTACTTAACTGTGATTCCTAATCCATGCCTGTCTTGCATACTGGGACATACCGCATTACCTTAACCTATAGGATAATGACATCAACAGACACATTTAGAAGTAAAAAAGGAACAAAAACATTTATTGATGCAACACTGAAAAAGGCATGCTTAAAGAAATTATTCTTTTATATAACAGTGTTATAATGTAGTTATTTGATTCATAATTAGCTGCACTACAGACAATTTTTAGAAAAAAATATTTAGTTTCTGTAGGCCATAATATATCTAGTAATCTATAGTTAATGTAAGATATTCATTTCTTCAAAATATTAACTGCACATACAAGATAGCTGAACTTAGTTAACCACCACGCCATAGGCAGATATGAGATGGGGCTGGTAAGTTAAAGGAGCAAGTGAATGACCAGTATGGAGGATATCAAGAAATGCACTGTTTCTCTATTTCTGTATACATTTCTACTTAATCCCCTTACATGATCTACTCTGCAGCAGATTGTCAAAGCACAGATTGCCAAGAAATATTTATAATGCACTCAAATATGTTTTGTTTACTGCAAGTTGAAATAGAAGGACTTGTGTGTGTGTGTGTGTGTGTGTGTGTGTGTGTGTGTGTGTGTGTGTGTGTGTGTGTGTGTGTGTGTGTGTGCGTAGCTTGTTGCTTTAAGATAAACATAAAAGTGTGTTGCTTAGAGCAACTTCACATGCTATTAGAACTATAAGTAAAGTATGCAAGACATAGCGGAAAGCTGAAACTTGAATGAAATGTATGTAAAGGTTGCAGAAAGTACCCATCCCCCAAAGAGACAAGTGGTACACAGGCATAAAAATCTAACAATTTGAAGGACGTTATAGCACAGATTAATTTATAAAACTCTGTGCTTGGTTGCTTTCCTACTTAATAAATAAAAGCATAGAACAAGACTCAGTAGGGATGTGTAAAGAAATAAGTACACATATTAAGCAAGTGCAAAACTAATGTCAGTGCCTTGCTGATTAGTAAACTTAATCATGTAAGAGAGATTCCAAAACACATCTATGATAGGAAAGCAACCATCCTCTATGGCTTCTGCATGCAGCAGAAGAGACCTCCTACAATAGAGCTCAGGATATAAGGTGAACCAAGTGCAATAGAGAGCAGGATATAAGGCGAATCGAGGATCACTGAGATGCTCATGAGTATACAAAGAAATAAAATATTTCCACTCCCCTCAAAAAATTCTGAAATAAATAGCATTTTCTTGATGTTTTATTTACCTTTTTAGTATAGCAGTAGAAGTAATTCATACACAAAGATAATAAAAAAGAGAAGTGCTTTCAGTGTGAAAACTGTAGCACAATCTGTCAGTCACAATTTTCAAATATATTACTGTTTCTATCATTATATGCGCTTATCTCATCTGTAACATTAGACTGCAAATCTAAAAACTGCCATCACTTGATGTCCCTCTACTGAATGTTCACATTTCTGGAACCATTTACCATTTTTTTTCTAAATAAAGATTTAGTATGAGAGTTTCTATTTGTGAAGAGGTTTGTCATTGACTAAGGTCGCTGCTGCTTCTTTCATATATGCTACACACTCTAGCTGGCTGCCTTTTTCTAAGTGCTTAACTAGCAGATTTGCAGACTGTATATTGTATAGCAAAGAGTGGGATCTAACAGATAGGTGTGCTACCTGTCTCTGTAACATCTGTAAACCTACATGTCAGTAACCCCATATTTGCATACACATATGTGTCTTTTGTTAGCTTAGTTTTCTTTCTCTCCTTCTATAGTATAGAAGCCGCCATTTTTGTTCTTACTAATCACAAACTTGCATACCTACAAATATCTCCGGTAAGCTTTCTTATTGTCCTGTTTAAAGGCTAAAAAGGTGAAATGCACAACTGTGAAATATAGTGCACTACTCTTGTTTGTCCAAACGTTACTTAATGTGGATGAGTATAGACAAATAGTACTGTACCTATCTAGTTCAACCATCAAGATATCCTTATTAACTGTTTTACTCTCTCTCTCTCTGTCTCCCAGTGAAACAACCCACTACCTAAAGAACTTACACAGATGAAGTTCACTTGCATTTGCAAAAATTCACAATGAAAAATCTATGTAAGACAAATTCATAGATTCAGACTAATAATTTAATTTGTTAAGCCATGCACTAGTATGTTCTGTATGCAGTGTTGAATCTGCTGGAAGGATATTCCCACCCCCACCTACTCATAGGCCTTTTATTGATGAAGGTGAAGCTACATTAACACTTCAGCATATTTTACTCTTATCAGTGTAATAGATCCCTGGAAAAGACATTGAAAAGCCCATAATTATAAAATTAGATGCTGTGACACAGGTCAAGTTTTTAGAGTTCAGTCACCTTGTCTTTGTATCCAGGAAGATTCTACCTCACTGTTGCAGGGTTTCTTCCCGCTCTGTTTGCTTCACTCACTCTGCTCCCCTGCCCTTCCCCCATATCCCACCCTCCCCCAGCACCTCTACTCATATCCCAAGCAAACCACTCCCCCTCATTTCTCTGATCCAATTATATACAACTCTACCTTGTCCATACCCACATTTTATGCACATCTTACCTACTTTTATTTAACCAAACTTATCTGCTTCCCCTTATGTCCATCAGCTTGAATTATCATCCCCCCTACTATAATTCTTTGCATCTGACTCTATTTTACCATGACAATACTATCACCACCTCAAAATGTCTTACATTAACTCCAGGCTTGCCACCTTCTCTTCTATTATACACATAAACTAACATTGCACCATAATTGTGCTATTGACCAGTCACATCTCTCCTACCCCTCCTTATCACAAACCACAGGACAAAACACCTAACCACATTGTCAAACCCTACCCTGAAGTCAAAACATTTCCAACCTTACCTTCTACTGCACACATATCACAAGATAACATAATCTCTGTTTACACCTGATATTACATTATAACACATAAATACCATTTTTACTATTTTTAAACCCACTATCACAGTTGACATGCTCCTCCTAACCTGCCTAGCTTCTTTACTCTTAATTCTCAACCTCGCTACAGCTATATCCTCACTTATCCCCATGCATCAATACACATCAACAACCTCCTCCAACCATCACCCCAAGAAACAACACAGCTTCACACATATCTCCTCTCAGCTTTTCCCCTATACCCTCTCATATCATTCAAGCCACAAATAGGCCTCCTCACCTCCTACAAAACCACACTTGACACCAGTATCATCACCTAAGAATTAAAAACACTTCCCATGGTACTCCTTCCTCATTACCTACCTACTCAAATGTGAAGAAATACATCTTAACCCTGGCCCACCTTCTAATTTTAACCAAAAGAGTAACCCCAAAATTTTAAACATACTTACATTGAACCATAGAAGTATATGTAATAAATAGCCCCATTGCATGCCTGGATTGATCAGCCCTTACAGAAACATGGCTACACCCTGGTGTAAAAGACTCAGAAATAATACCTGCAAACTTTGCAATAATGTTTTTATATTTTTACTTTATTAATATTGTTTAATATTTATCATTGACTATATATTCAGACTTGATATTAGATGCATTTATATACTTATTGACCATGGCTGTTCTTTTGTACACTTTCCCTAGTTTAGGCATTCTTGTTCTTTTCTGATCTTTCTCTTTCTTTCTTTTTCCTTCTTTTTCCCTTCTTTTTCTATCCCTTTCCTTTTTCCCCCTCTCCCCCCCTCTCCCCCCCCCCTTTTCTATCCTTTTCTTCCCGGTCCCCCTTTCCCCTCTTTTTCTGTTTTTCCGTCTTTTTTTTCTTTTGCTTTCTTTGTCTTTTCTACTCACTTGGTCATATCTATGCACACTGATTTTTTCTATGCACATTGTTTTTATGTGTATTCATATGCTTACTTTGTTTATATGCTTTGTTTTGCACTTGTACACCATGTCTTTTATAAAGTATACTCATTGTTTTTTGAGTGCGTCTGTATATGGTGAACATGAACTGACGTATCCATGTTGATTAATTCTTGACGATGTTTCGTTCCTAGCACATGGAAATAGGGGTGTTTTAGTTTTAAAAAATTTTTTATTCTTCTGAGATAATGTGGTTTTTAATGTAAGTAATTATATAATTGTACTTATATTATTTTTAATTAAGCCCGTAAAAACTGGAGCAAGCCTTGATACTATGTTATCTTAAATCTGGATGAGCTTTGATAATGTGCTTCAATTTGCTTGATTGTTTGAACTATTCATTAATTAGGGTGTGTGCCCTGTATATAAGGATGAGGATTTGCCTTGTTCATTGTAACCTGATGAAGCGCACTAGTTAAGTGCGTGAAAGCGCTTGTTTCTCTCTCCGAATAAATTGTTTCTTTAATTTTTAAATCGTGGTGGTTCCAGTGATTTATTTGATATTATCGCTGTTTTACCATTCGCTGGTAACCTTTGGATGGTCGTACTGGGTTTTGTGCTGATAGTGCTGGTTCTCCTCATTTGCTTCCTGGTTGACCGACACACGATGGAAATGCTGAGCATTGAGCTTGATTATAATCCTGTAGGCACTGATGGCGCCGAGAATTGGAATGGACTTTTCCATCAACAAGAGAATCCTCTTTTGAACTTTGATGCCAAAGGTAATTTTTCACCTGTAACTGTATCCAATACCGAAAACTTACAAGAATTCTATGGGGCTTTAAGGACACTAGAAAATGACCTCTATAAGCTATACCGGCTTATTTGGCAGAGGAAGCACCTTGAAGCGTGCCTGCACTTCAAAGTTATCCCACGAGGCATGCGCGTCCTCTGCATGCCGAGCTATGGGGATGCTCACCCTGAACTTTTGCGGAGGTGGCAACAATTGAATATAGACCTTGGAAATAACTATATTCGACTGCTTATTGACTACTTTCAGCCCATAGAGGACGAACTTATCACCAAGGTTGAAGGTGAGCATAGGAACATCACGTTATTATATGAGTGATTTCTGTGTGTCTAAACTAAATAACGTGCTAAGACAGCTTATGTATTACAGTGACAAGTTAGAACAAGTAAAACTTAGGAAGCTTAAATGGGATTATAATGACTTCCAGTTCGGTCGCATTTTTATGTGGCCGAGATATAATGAAGCGGTTGCTTCAGAGGAGAACAATGAGCGAGCTGATACCGCTCAGTCCAGTACTCCCAGTGCGACTAATGTGCCTGAAATACTGAGCAATTCTTCTAATAACAGTACTTCTACACCCATTAATTTAGATGGGGATATTACCTCATCTGTTACCTCCATTCCTTGTAACCAGCAGTGTTTGAAAACGACGGTGACGACAGGAGCAAGACCTAAGGATAATAGTCATGCCTTGAACATTGCCCCAGGAGTAGCGACTGCTTTAAACTTCCCGCTACCCTACAAGAATCGGGCGCAGATGCGCTCAACGAGCAGAGGAAGGGGCAAACGCAAGCTATCGGGCGAAAATCGAGAATCCAGGAGGAAGAAGTATTAAATACGCTGTTTTTCAATTTGTCACCTAGGGAATTCACTGAGGCTGAATGCTCCGTTTTGAATAGGGGCCTTTCCTTCATTCCCTCTAGAGGGAGTGATCTATCTGACACTCTCATTATGCTTCGCAAATTCGCCAGGAAAGTTGCCCTTAAGCTTTTATACAAAGACTCTGACAACGATGATGCTATCTATAATACAACAGCGCTGAAAAGAAAAAGTACTTTTGTGCCGCATTTATCAGGCTCTGTTGAAAGTTTTCAATGAGCCTGTGAGTATGACTTTTATTTATATTATAAGGAAAAGAAACATAAACGTCTCTTTGTTAATTTGAATGCTGCACAGAAGCAGGGTCTTGAATCTTTATGTAATGATGACTCCTTGGTTTTCAGACCTGCTGATAAAGGGGGGGGGGTAGTAGCAATGGATGTTGTCTTGTACAATGATCTGATGAATGAGATGTTAAAAGATGATATAGCCTACTCTCAAATAAGTAAAGCTGAAGTAAGCTCTATCATCAGAAATGTACATGACACGTTGTATGATCTTTTAATGACCAGATGTGTTGACAAATGTTTATATGATTTCCTAACCATTGAAGCACCATTGATCCCTCTTATTAAAGGACTTCCCAAGATACATAAAGGTCTTTATCCTCCCCCTTTACGACCTATAGTGTCTGGGAAACTTTGGGTTACTGAACATGCATCCCAGTTTGTTCAGTCGAAAATAGGCCCATTGGTAGGTACTATACCTACCATTTTGAAGAACTCCTTCAATTTATTGGAAGATCTGAAAGATATTTCTTTACTTGAAAGTATAAGGCCTGATACCTTGATGGTTACGCTAGATATAAAGAGTTTGTTTACCAGTATTCCTAACGAATTTGGCATTGATGCAGTTAGGAGTTGTTTAACTGAATTTAGTAGTTTGGATAACAATGACCAGTTGACGGTCTGTACCCTCCTGGACCTAACATTGAGTAATAATATTTTTTTGTTTCAGGATAGGGTCTTTAGGCAAACATGGGGGGGTGGCCATGGGCACCCCCTGTGCAAATGCCTATACTAACTTAGCAATATATCAATGGGAGAAAATGTATATTTTCAATGATGAGAGATTCAAAGCTAATGCCATTCTATACAGGCGCTTTGTAGATGATATCCTTCTTTTTTGGAATGGAAGCGTTGAGTCATTAAGTGATTTTGTAGATTACATGGGCTCAACCACGACGTTCCTGGAATTTACATTTGAATGTTCGTCTACAAAAGTGAACTATCTTGATATCACTATTACTAAGAATGTTTTGAATGAGATTACAACTTCTCTGTATAGAAAACCGTGTTGGAGGAATGGCATACTCCACTACGAGAGTATGCATCCAAGACATATCTTTCCCAACGTAGTTAAAAATCAGATGTCGAGGGTAACTAGACTTTGTAATACTGCTGAAGATGAGAATTGCTATTTGGACTTACAGGCCAAATGTTTTTTGGATAGGGGATATCCATTTCAGTTAATAATGAGTCATAGAAATAAGATTACCCCTATTCATGGAGCAGCATCAAAGAAATGGCTTTCCGGTAATTATTCCGGAAGTGTTAAAAGCAAAGTTCAATATGACCTTAGATACACAAATGATATAGGTTATATAAAAGATATTATTTGTAAGAACTGGAAATTACTCAGTATGGATAGAGATTTATTAAAAATAGTGGGGGAAAGACCAAGCTTTAGATACAGTAATTGTTTAAACCTTAAGAGATTGTTATGCAGGGAGAAGGTGAAAATTGAACCCCTAGACATTAGGATGAGATTTAGGCAGGGTACTTTTCCCTGCAGGAAATGTTGTATTTGTAAGTTTATAACAGTTGTACAGAAATTTGAACATATAGAGCTGGGTGTAGTGTTTGAACCGAAATTTTATGCTACTTGTGACACAACAAATGTCATTTATTTGGCCACGTGTGAAAGTTGCGATGCCTACTACGTGGGAATGACCACACGTAGACTTAAGGACCGCGTTTACAACCATGTGTATGATATAAGAAAAGCCAATGCTAATAATGTTTTGGCGCGACACTGCCAATTATATCCAGCTCATGTTTTTAAGTTCAGGGTCTTACAGATTTTATATCCTAACAGAAGGGAAGGAGACATAGTAGGGGCCCTTGAATTGAATGAACTAAAGTGGATTTTAAACCTTAGGGCTCATATAGAGCCTGGTTTGAATTCGGCCCTTAGTATTAGACCTGCACTCTTATGAATTAATAATGTTTTTATATTTTTACTTTATTAATATTGTTTAATATTTATCATTGACTATATATTCAGACTTGATATTAGATGCATTTATATACTTATTGACCATGGCTGTTCTTTTGTACACTTTCCCTAGTTTAGGCATTCTTGTTCTTTTCTGATCTTTCTCTTTCTTTCTTTTTCCTTCTTTTTCCCTTCTTTTTCTATCCCTTTCCTTTTTCCCCCTCTCCCCCCCCTCTCCCCCCCCCCCTTTCTATCCTTTTCTTCCCGGTCCCCCTTTCCCCTCTTTTTCTGTTTTTCCGTCTTCTTTTTCTTTTGCTTTCTTTGTCTTTTCTACTCACTTGGTCATATCTATGCACACTGATTTTTTTCTATGCACATTGTTTTTATGTGTATTCATATGCTTACCTTGTTTATATGCTTTGTTTTGCACTTGTACACCATGTCTTTTATAAAGTATACTCATTGTTTTTTGAGTGCATCTGTATATGGTGAACATGAACTGACGTATCCATGTTGATTAATTCTTGACGATGTTTCGTTCCTAGCACATGGAAATAGGGGTGTTTTAGTTTTAAAAAATGTTTTATTCTTCTGAGATAATGTGGTTTTTAATGTAAGTAATTATATAATTGTACTTATATTATTTTTAATTAAGCCCGTAAAAACTGGAGCAAGCCTTAATACTATGTTATCTTAAATCTGGATGAGCTTTGATAATGTGCTTCAATTTGCTTGATTGTTTGAACTATTCATTAATTAGGGTGTGTGCCCTGTATATAAGGATGAGGATTTGCCTTGTTCATTGTAACCTGATGAAGCGCACTAGTTAAGTGCGTGAAAGCGCTTGTTTCTCTCTCCGAATAAATTGTTTCTTTAATTTTTAAATCGTGGTGGTTCCAGTGATTTATTTGATATGATCATATCATTCAAGCCACAAATAGGCCTCCTCACCTCCTACAAAACCACACTTGACACCAGTATCATCACCTAAGAATTAAAAACACTTCCCATGGTACTCCTTCCTCATTACCTACCTACTCAAATGTGAAGAAATACATCCTAACCCTGGCCCACCTTCTAATTTTAACCAAAAGAGTAACCCCAAAATTTTAAACATACTTACATTGAACCATAGAAGTATATGTAATAAATAGCCCCATTGCATGCCTGGATTGATCATCCCTTACAGAAACATGGCTACACCCTGGTGTAAAAGACTCAGAAATAATACCTCCAAACTTTGCAATAACCAGAAAAGATAGATCTAAAAAAGGCGGAGGGATAGCCCTTCTATATCCCTCTACAGTCAACATCACACCCTACACCAGTAATATACCCACATTTTCCAGTGCTGAGGTACTAATCTCTTTTTTGAACCTAAACACATCAAAAAGGATTTATATAATAGTAATATATATCCTACCAGGTCACAATATACCAGTGTTGGAAAATATTTTATCTTGCACATCCCAAACAATAAACCTCAAAACAATAATCTTAGGAGACGTAATTATAGATTGGCAAACCATAGCTTCCAACTCCCTCACAAAGATCTCACCTGCCAAACAACCCTAGACTGGATCCTAGTATCCCACCCTGCCAATTACCCCTCTTCTGGTACACTGTCTGGCTCCCTCAGTGATCATCTGCCAGCTTATTCCTTTAGAACAAATGCCCAACAACTAAAAGTACACACTGTAAAATCAGTTAGGAACTCAACTGATTTTTGTCAGCATAAATTCAACCATCCCCTACATGTAATAGACTGGACACCCCTTAAACAACTACCCCTTAATGATGCTGTACTATACTTTAATAATACCTCCCTTCACATACTTAATACCTAGCTCCCATTCGTATGAAAATAATTGAAAAGAACTCAGGTCCATGCCTCTCTAAGGAATGTAAACACCTGATGAAGCAAAGGGACCTAGCCTGGATAACCCAGAAACAGAACAAAAATGAACAAAATCGTGTTAATTTCAAACGCTATGTAACAAAGTGGCAAAACTAATCAACAGAGATAAGAAGTCAAATTATTCCCAGCTCCAACATAAAATCAACCCCAATAAATGTTGGCACTCCATAACTTCTCTACTTAACCCTGGAACAAATAGAGACCACACCCTGTCACCTGATACTGCTCCATCACAAATAGCCGAATACTTTAACGAGCACTTCATAAAATCAATATCAGACCTACTTACTAACATCCCTAATGCTGGACCCCCCCCACCCTTCACCCTATTCAGACACCAACCCCAGACAGTCAACTACTTGTAACCCTGTCATTACTAGCCCCCCTACTCAACAAAATGTCATACAAACCCCATTCTCACTTCAGCCCGTACCCACTGACACCATTAAGAAACTGCTACATAAACTAAAACCCTGCTCTACCTCAGCGGACAATCTTCCACCACACTACCTCAAAATGGCTCGCTAATTCAATCACCTACCCAATCAGTATCCTTATAAATAGGTCTTTATCTGAATCAGAGGTACCTACCATATGGAAACAATCTCACATCATCCCCATCCACAAAACTACCCTTGCAAAAACATTTTTACTTTCCTCCGTTCTTTATGGTGCCCCTATCCTAATTAACTTACAAACTTCTACTATAAGCAAGATGGAACAGTGCTACAACAAAGTTGCTAAGTTTGCCACAAACTCTAAATATCACACAGACACCACTGTAAACCACTCCTATTACTAAACTGGCTTGAACTCCCCAACCAACTTGCCTTTATTCAGCTATTCACATTGTACAACCTTATTTTCAAGCCTTCTGCCTGCCTTGCACTAGCCAGTCTAGTCACACCTTACACACCAAATTGATCCCTACGATCAGTAGACAAAAACTTTTGGCTATCTCAAAATCCACAAGAAAACCAGGTCACTCTCTGTATTCATACTTTGGAATTCATGACCTCTAGCTACCAAGTCTATGCCTGGCCTAACCCGGTTCAAAGTCTCTTTAAAAAATCATCTCAAAAATACATGGCTCTGCTCCTGCATAAAGAATGCCGGATGCTCAGCACTTCTTCTTCTGCCACACTAGCCTCATCCTCCTCTTCTGTCACATTTCAATCTCTCACAGACTGCAAGATCCTAAGGCTCATCTAACTCCTTCTCTGTTTCTATACCACATCCTTAAACTACTGCTCAGGCTTTATTGCTTCTATTTTTTAACTCTCTCACTATCTTTCTGTATCACTAACTTTCTGGTTACTATTTTCCTAACTGAAACTAACATTTTATTTATTTATTTTTTGGTCATATACTATAGTAGTCAATGTCACACATTACACTACCTACACACTATATATTTTTTGGACACATCATGTATAGTGAGAGTGACTATTATTGTCTATAATGTTTGAACTCTATAGAATCATCTAGCTGTATAGTATGTATATTGTAACATTATGTAACATAGTTTGTTCTTTCAACTTATTTTGTATAGTATTTCTAATGTGATTTGTACTGTATTGGATTTTACAGTATTCTTTATTGTACTGTATGTGGAGCTTTTCTCCCTGGGCCTATTCTGAAAATGGGTTCTGTAGACCCAGTCAGACCACCCCGGTAAACAAATGTCAAATAAATAAATAATAAATAAATAGTAAAATAAGAAATGACTGTTCATAATTATTCCACTGATGGATTACATTATGAGTGAGTTTCTTGTCTTTGTTTTTTATTTGCCTCTCTACCCTTCCACCCTCGCTCACTCCCTTTCTCTGTTTCTTATTTTAATGATGCATTCCTTTCCCTTTCTCTGTTTCTTATTTTAATGATGCATTCCTTTCCCTTTCTCTGTTTCTTATTTTAATGATGCATTCCTTTCCCTTTCTCTGTTTCTTATTTTAATGATGCATTCCTTTCCCTTTCTTTGTTTCTTATTTTAATGATGCATTCCTATCCCTTTCTCTGTTTCTTATTTTAATGATGCATTCCTTTCCCTTTCTCTGTTTCTTATTTTAATGATGCATTCCTTTCCCTTTCTCTGTTTCTTATTTTAATGATGCATTCCTTTCCCTTTATCTGTTTCTTATTTTAATGATGCATTCCTTTCCCTTTCTCTGTTTCTTATTTTAATGATGCATTCCTTTCCCTTTATCTGTTTCTTATTTTAATGATGCATTCCTTTCCCTTTCTCTGTTTCTTATTTTAATGATGCATTCCTATCCCTTTCTCTGTTTCTTATTTTAATGATGCATTCCTTTCCCTTTCTCTGTTTCTTATTTTAATGATGCATTCCTTTCCCTTTCTCTTTTTCAATCGCTCCCATTTATGTTCTTTTTTCTGCAGGTGCAGAATCCCTAAGAGCAGCCCAACCTGTTCTTCCCAAGTCAGGGAACATTCACCCACTGCCCATCCCAGGAACATCCTTACACAGTCAGGGTGGTAGCACTGGTCCTGTAAGCACCCTGGCATGGGGCAGTCTGGCAAGCGTCTCAAACCATGGGTTTCAGGACTTGGTTGAGGGTGTGGTGGTCAAGATAGTGGAGAGACATCTTCAACCAGTCCAGGATTGTCTTCAGCAGGTTGAAGGCTCACTGCCCCAGTCAGCTCTGACCACCATACCACCACACAGGCCAATAGTCAAAGTCAAGTCAAAGTCAAAGAAAACTTTATTGTCATTCAGAGCTACACAGCAGTGTAGCTGAATGAAATTACAATGCTTCGTTCTCAATTCAGGAAACAGTTGCACATATAGACAGAGAAAAATTAATAAAATATCACAGTAGAAATTTAATAAGTAGCAATTAGTAAGTAAAGTAGGACAGCAGTGACCCAAACCCATCCCAAAACAGGAGACAAGGAAGACAAGGAACAATATGAAGGTAATATTGTCAAAGTAAAATTGAAACAATAGCAGCATATCTATGATTAGACTGAATTATTGTACAGTTTGTATATTGCACTTTACAGTCCTTCAGTGTGTAGGTGAGCCACCTTAGTATTGCCCTCCGTTATTGCACATCCATAAAATAAGCCCCCCGATAGGTTAGTTATGTAACAGACATCATGGTTCGTTTTTCCCAAGAGTTCAACAGTCTAACAGAGAGCGGAAAGAAACTGTTTTTTAGTCTGGTGGTCTTACAATGCAGGCTTCTGTATCTCCTGCCAGAGGATCGGCGAGTGTATAGACCATTGGCAGGATGTGTTGGATTGCTGGAAATCTTTTTGGCCCTGTTGATGCACCATCATTTCTGTAGATCTTCAAGAGGTGTAAGGGAGGTGCCAATGATTCTTTCTGCTGACCTTACAACTCTCTTGAGAGCCTTATGATCCCGATTATTACAGCTCCATTACCAGACTGCAATGCTGTTGGTCAGGACACTTTCAATGGTGCCCCTATAAAATGTCTGAGGTATTGGTAATTTTGCCTTCCTAAGTTTCCTTAGAAAATGCAAGCATTGCTGAGCTTTTTTGATTGTGCTGGATACATGGACTGACCAGGATAAGTTCTCTGGGAGATGAACACCCAAGAACTTTGTACTCTTCACCCTTTCCACTTTCATCCCTTTCATCACTAGAGGTTTGTGTGGTACTTGAGATCTGAAATCAACAATCAACTCCTTTGTCTTGCTGACATTCAGTGCTAGATTGTTGCTGTCACACCAGACCAGTAGTTGATCAATCTCATTCCTGTAGGCCTCCTCTTCTCTGTCTTTGACCAAGCCTGTAACAGTGGTGTCATCCACAAATTTGATGATGCTATTTGTCTCATGTGTGGCCATGCAGTCATGTGTCAGCAGAGTGAAAAGAAGAGGGCTTAAGACACACCCCTGTGGTACTCCTGTGTTCAGGATGATACTTCTGGAGCTGTTGTCTCCCACACAAACCTTTTGAGGCCTTTCAGTAAGGAAGCTCAGAATCCAATTGCATAAATAAGAGTCTATGCCCAGTTGAAGTAGCTTTGATATCAGATGACAGTGTTGAAGGCAGAACTGAAATCGATGACTAGCAGTCTTGCATAGCAGTTTTGTCTTCTAAGTGGGTCAGTGTTTCATGGAGAGCTAGTGAGATGGCATCCCCTGTACTGTGGTTTGTCCTATATGCAAATTGCAGTGCATCCAGGTAAGATTGAGGCTATATGATCTTTGACCAGCCTCTCTAGGCACTTCATTACCATTGAGGTTAACACAACTGGTCACTAGTCATTCAGAGTTTTTAGCTGTGATTTCTTGGGTAGAGGAATGATAGTCATCTCCTTGAAGCATTTCAGAACACTGGCTAGATGGAGTGAGGTGTTGAAGATTTCAGTAAGGACTGGAGCCAGTTCTGTTGCACATTCCCTTAGTACCCTGCCCATGATGTTGTCAGGGCCAGCTGCTTTCTTTGGTTTGACATGTTTTATGGTTCTGGTGACATTGATTGTATTGAAGCTCAGCACTGCTGCATCCTTGTCTTCAGGGATTCTGCATGCTGTTGTTTTGTTGTCAGCATCAAACCTACTGAAGAATTTGTTCAGTTGGTTCAGAAACTCAATGCTATCATCACATGAAGCTGATGTAGGCTTTATATATATATATATATATATATATATATATATATATATATATATATATATAGGCTTCAATATCCCTCAGCATCAATGCCCTTCACTTGCAACACCATCAGGCAGTAGAAACAGATGAGGTTCTGTGTTCTGGGTGTCCTCCTCCCTAATCATCTCTGTTCTATGCCTTCTAACCTACTTCCTCCCCAAACTAGCATGTTACATAAAAAAATAGAAGGATCTATCCTGCACCAAAAATATAGTACCCTTCCTCTACCACCTTCTCCAACATAGTCTTCTTAATGCGGTCTGTCTATTTCCTTCTTTGTTATGTCTCCCTTTTTACAATCTTTCTGTCTTCCCCATTCCACTCTTTTATAGAAACAAACATGGTGTCCTCATAAGTATACCCTTATATAATGCATATAAAACTTGTTTATAGTTTTTAAAAGTTAATGAAAATAGCTGTGCTGTGCCCCCATTTCCCTTAAATACTTATAGTGTGTTTGCGCATATTCATTTAACACTTCTGAAATTACATGAGCATTTATGTGTCCACGTAGTACTTCGCATATACTAATGAACTGAATTCATCAGCTTTACATATTTTTTAAATCTGAGAGTTTCTTTGCAGGAGTTTCACATTGCTGTAGTCTTCACAAATAACTTGCGATTAATGTATTTGCATACATGCATAAAGACACTCTTTGTGAGTAACTGCTATGCATGTGCAAACAAACCTCAGGAGTCTGAAGCTGCGGTGGTGGTGTTGCGGTAGCGTTGTTGCCTCACATTAAGACGTTGTCCTGTTTGATTCTCAGCTAGAGCGTCTTCTGTGTGGAGACATATGTGAATGGGCGTACCTTCATTGAAGGTTGTGCATCAGAGATGGCAACTCGATACGTAAAAATCTACTGCCAATCATTAGCGGACCAGAGTTCTGCTGTGGCGACCCCTAACTGGGAAAAAGCCGAAAGACACAACAACTACACTTTATAAATGGTACCCAGGATGTTCCTGCTAAACCTGGCATGTCTACAGTATCACACAGCAACATATTGTGTTGTTCATATCACTGGTGATATGGTCAGTAAAGAAGTTCATACACTTGCAAGGCAAATAGCAGTTGGTCAGTACTGTACTTATTGTGAGTGTGGTATGCATGACTGTGTTTCACTGCATTCACCTGCATATCAGTATTCTTTTGCATCAGAAGTGATATTTGCCTACCTCTTCATGCATTCCTAGTAAAGCTCACAATTAATTAAAATAATGTACCTCAGAGTGCCATTCTACCTTAAGAGCTACAGTATAGCTCATTACCCACTCAGTACAGTGTGGCTTAGATATGTTATGTTTACAGTGATAAAACTGTTCCTTGCCTAAAAAATACACACATTATATTTACTTCTGATGTAATATCAACTTTGTAAAGGTATAATCTAAACATTCTCTATACTCACACTTAATTGAATCCAAATATAATGCAAACTGGCAGCCAGGAAAACTATAATGAACATGGCTTGTGGATGGTAACTATCACTGGACAGTTATACTTCAGAAAGAGTTTAACATCTCCTTGTAAGGTTTTGACAACAGAAATGGATATTCATTTATACATTCTACGTAGGGCGTGCTTTTAGCTGCATAGTGAATTTATGACTCTCAAGACAGTTCCCAGTAAGTAATGCTGTCCTTTTTTTTCCTTTGTTCTCTTTGAAGACTTCAAATGCATGCCAACATAATTTTCAAGAAAAAAGTAAATAGTGGCTCCAGTTCTAATATTACAGCATCAAAATATGTTTAGGATTTTCTGTATCACACATTTGTCTGATGAAAAATATGAAAATGTGCATTTTTGTTGTGAACTGAATCTAAATATGTTTTCCAGAGGGATGTTGTAACATTATAATGAAACAACAATGTGAAACACAGCTCATGAGTTGTGTCTTCATTGTGTGTCTGCAATATTTACTTGTTTATTTCTTCTTTATTTATTTATTTATATTTGTTTACTAGGTAGTGCACTGATCTCAATGGACCATTTTCAGGCACAGCCTGGACAAATAGGATCACATAAGAAATGAGGCAACCATATTTATAGATACAAGGATATAAGCTGTAAAACATATACTTATTTACAAATGCAAATATATGGTACAACACTTAGTTCAAGAAGCAGTTTCTAAAGTCAAAACATGGATGGGAACTGGATCTATGACTGACAGAGCTTTTTGGATAAGATGTAGCCGTAATGACTGAAATGGCTTATGCTACAGGGGTAGGAGCAGTTTCAGCTCCTTTTGCACAGTCTGTCCAACTATAATGTGCTCTTGCTGATATGGTCTCTTCCTCTAACTGTGAAGATGTCATATAAATTGCCCACAAATAAAAGCTGTTATGATTTCTAATACAAAGGTCCCCCTCCCCACACCAACAAAATTTCACAGTTGACACCAGTAATCATTCACATTCGCAGCCTTGACTCCCTCTCTTGCAAAAACAGCCACAGCTTGTGTACAACTCTAATGTATATGATAAAAGGGAAATACATAATGGCTACAGAAATGTTTTACAAATTGTTCTTGGTCTCTAAACTGTTCCTGCTTGGTAAGCCATCTTACTAATTGTCCAACAGTGAGAGGGAAATTACTTTTTGTTTTCACACACACACCTGTGGACACAGAAATATGGTCACATTCTGTGTATAGCTCTGAAGATTTACTTCAAAAAAATGGAATGCATAATGGCCCCAGCAATATATTATATCTTGTTGCTCCTGACTCATTTACTACCATTACGTACCAACCCATATCAAGTATTAGTTAACAGTGATCATGTAATATCCTTGTCTTTCATATACAGCCAGTTTTTCTACCCGCCCCACTCAAAAACAGATAGGTGTCTTCTTTATATATATATATCTGATGTCTGCTTTAGCAAAAAAGAAAGAAATATGGGCCAAAGTAATATATTTCAGCTTGTTTTCTCAGATACTTATGCTGCTCCTCTCTAACAAGCCATAATAATGTTTGTTTTCTTAATAGTGACCATATAAATGCATTTTGCTGTCACCATGTCTTTTCACCTTCCATTCCATTGTCTACACAGATATCAGAAGGAAAGTAATGCATTTCACCTTGCTGCGTATTCATCCCATAATTGCTGGAAATAAAAATAGGGAAGATTGCATTGATCATTTTTGTGGGTAGGGTGTATTACCTCTGCCATGGATGTTTTAGTGTCTTGATGGATTATTGAATTATTTTTAAATACTTGCAATGGAAAAATCATTAGTGAAGGTTAAATAATTTGAATTCTCTAGAGATTGCTGGGTTAGACATGACATCAGCTGGTCTGAGTAGCTTCCATCAGTAATTTCCTCATTTATTAACAGAATATAATTGCCTGGCTATGGTCTATACATGTGCTTAGCAGAAGGGAGTGAGAAGGCATGCTAATATATAATATGCTGTCTCACTTCCAGTTAGAATTTTTCTTTCATTTTAAATCCTTTGGGTAACTGGTTCATTAGTAAAACTAACATAGTAGCAGAATAATTGTTGCTAAAGTGCTCTTAAGTTGAAATATGATTTCCCCCCCCAAAATGCACTTTTTATGATTTTAAAATAAACTTAAATCTGAAAACAAAGTAATCCACATTTACTTCTATCTTTGTAATAGGGTTACAGAAGTAACCATACCAACCAAAGTGGTACATAAAGTGCAACAATTAATACACAGAACCCTTTAACCTCTTTGTCAAAAAATGCCTCTTACACATTTAGTTTCTATCTGGAGATGGGCCACAAACTTTCAAAGAGAAGCCATATTCTATTACAAGAAATGGTCTGAGATCCTTAGCAGTTTGCTACCAGAACAAAACTTGTACTTTACATTTCTGATTACCAGTTCACCCCAACAACTACATTTTGAGCAAAGATTTCAGGATGTTTGTGGAAATCAGAAATATGTTCAAGGGAAGGAAACACCCTGACACACTTATCTTTAATTACTTGCTTGATCACATTGTTAACCGAGTCAGCAGTCTGGTCCACAGA
Organism: Protopterus annectens; assembly: GCF_019279795.1. NCBI lineage: Eukaryota > Metazoa > Chordata > Ceratodontiformes > Protopteridae > Protopterus > Protopterus annectens. Next base: position 1,072,701,799 of record NC_056748.1, read on the forward strand.
TCATATTCAGCCATAACCCAAAACAAACTGGCAGTTACAAATTTTCATGATGAATTATATTTGCTGATAAGTGTGCAACATCATACTAATAATAATAACACAAGGAATGTAAGAGATGTAGATTATCACTAGACATTCAGGAGAGCCCAGCAACTGGTCATTTTAAGGATAACAGTAGTGTCCATTCATTAGGCTACATAGTCTATACAAAATTAGTAGACATAAGAAATTAATACATAATACAAGGTGTGTAAATATGATAGGGCTTGCTTGATACAGGATTTTTTTAGTCAGTATGAAACATTTGCATTCATTAGTAGGCCGAGGTGGTGTAGCGGTTAATGTTGTCTCACCGCAAGAGGATCTCTAGTTCAATTCTCAGCTGTAGTGCCTTCTGTGTGGCATCTGTATGTCCTCCCTATGGTCGAGTGATGTTTAAAGACATGCAGGTAGGTATGGGTGTGCCTTCTATGAAGGTTGGGCTGGCACCTTGGCACCATAAAATCCACTGCCAATCATTAGCAGACTGGAGTTCTGCTGTGGTGACCCTTAACCAGGTAAAGCTGAAAGACATTAGCTTTAGTAGCCTCAATGAACTGAAGGTACTTAGTTGTTTGAGATTCCTGATATTCTGAGGCAAAGAGTTCAGGTTTCTTGAACAAGTTTTGAGATAGCTTTGAAACACTGTGGGCTTGAAAGCATTATTAACAAAACTTATTTGTCTAATCTATAGAATTCTTGCTAATATTTTGACAGTAGGAGTAGTTTTGTAATTTCTGTGTAAGACAGTTAAACAGCAGCATAACCCTTGCAGCTATTGGCAGCCCAGCCATGTTGATTTTTGCAGTGATTAGCATTAATGTCCTCTAGGGCATTCTAAGGATATAAATCTGCAGATCCTGTTTATTGTTACTTGCAGGACTTGGAGTGTTCTGGGCAGACATCAGTGCAAATTAGCAACAAATTATTTATTTGACCTTGAGCCTTTTGTAGTGTCAAGGCTTTTCAGAATTCTCTGGGATATAAATCAGTGTATCTATATGTAACCCTTGGGTAACTGAGAGATATTTTTGCAGAGTGTTGAATTTTAATTGTTAGATACCATCAAACATAAAATATACCCTGCATATTATTACCTTCACATGCATGTTCTTAAAATCATTTCAGTTCATTGCTCTAAAACTCCCTAACATCCTTCTTGTAGAGCTCTATTCCTGGGTAAGCACCTTTAAGGACCCCTTACCTCTCAACTGACCCTAATTTTGCCTCATATTTTTGTTCCTTCCTTTGTAAAATGTTTGATTTTCTGGTAAATCACTGAGGATTACAGTCTGCTAATATTCTTTATAGTTCAGAAAATACATGTACATACAAAATACATCCTGTGTATAAACTGTGTAAACAAATTTTATAAAGGAATTAGAGTAAATTTTTTTTAATTCTGTGGTTTTCTTGTCAGTGTGTTTGCTGAAGTGTGCACAATACTCCTAGTGATCACAGTAAAGTCTAACAAAGTGATATGGAAAGAGTCTAACAAAGTGATATTTACATTTCTGTTTATTAATCATTTCTGCTGAGAATGTATCTCAGAATTCTGGTATCTTTTTCTGACACTTTTCATATTAATTCTCCATTTCCCACTTTCTTCAGTTCAGGCACAATTAATTAACCTATGACATATTTTTGGATATAGAAGGAAACTGAAATACCTATTGAAACCCCACATAATAGAGGCAAGATGTGCAGACCAGACACAGAAAGCCATGGTGTCATTTTCATTCCTAGGTGTTTTCTTAGTTTTCCAAGCTGTGCCACCCTTAATGTAAAGTCGTCTTGTGGATTATACCACATAAAATGCTGCACCTTTGATTTTTTTCACTAAATTGCAGTTGCTACTTCTTTTCAATCAAAAATCTTTTCATTTCCCTTAGGCCTGTCTTGAATTTGGTTTCACTGTCTTAATATTTTCTAAACTGCCAACATGGAAGATCAGAACTTGTACCTCATAAAGAAAGGCACACATAAGGAGTCTGCAGATTCTTAGTAAGCAATACAATACACAAGTGTTAAGTTTTAATTGGTCAGCGGTTATAGTCTGATAGATAATAAAATGTTTGCTAAAAAGCTTTTATAGTATAAAAATGATTGCAGTTGCTTTGTTTGTGTAGACAAGACCTTGATTGCTTAGTCAACCAGATACATATATTCTCTTATAACAAAGATCATTCTGCTCTGCTGAACTGTATTATTTGAAGTTATGTTTTACCGTAACAGTTTGCTGCTGTGAAGTTTCAGATTTTGAGCCATCTGTATGTTGATGCAGCAGAAATCATCTTTTAGATCCATTATTTGACAGGTTTTCTGTCAGGTGTATTTCTGATGTGTCAGCTGACAGCTGTTTTTGACCATCTTCTTCAGAGTTTGAGATTTCTGGAATTAAGTTTTCTTACTTGACTTTCTAGTTAATTAGTAACTAATGTACGAGAGTGGTTTCTTGTATGAGCGGAGGTTAAATAATACATTTGTATGAGAGTGGATGAAACTATACATTTGTATGAGACCAGGTTAAATTAGGCATTTGTATGAGAGTGGGTTCTCAATATATATGTAGGAGAGAAGGTTTTATTATATACTTGTATGAGAGTGAGTTTTATTGCGTGTGAGTGGGTTATTTTTCCACTGTATTGAGATTACAATGGGTGCAAGTTTAGGTATATTAAGAAAGAATTTGGGACTCCAGCTACACATATGTTTAATAAATATGAAATGTGACAGCTCTAATTATTTGGTGACATGGTCTGAGCTTACTAAAAATGACACTGCAGTTCCCTGAGGATGAAACTTTTGGTAAGATGATCTTAGAAGATCTCAAAAATAAACAAAAACAGTACCAGCTGTTAAGCACAGGCAAGAGTAATTTGAAAATAAGGAAAAGGAATTTGTAGTTATAAGTTTAAAAAATAATTCTGCTAAATTAAAATCACAGCTGCAGGCTGCCAATAGAACAATCAATACATTACAGAAATGTGCAGGAGATAATTTGTGTGGTACCGGAGGATTTTACCCTTTAAAACAATTAGAAAAATTAAAGATAACTCAACTTGAGTCTTCTGACAATGACTGGCCCCAGATTCCTTCAGCTGCCCTTCCCTGCTATGACCATTCCTCTTCAGCCCCCCTTCCCTGCTATGACCATTCCTCTTCAGCCCCCCTTCCCTGCTATGACCATTCCACTTCTTATGAAGCAAATAACTCTCCCTCTCTGGGAAAGCAAGAGTAGGAGAATGGCTCAAAGATAGCCCCACTACTGTTTCAACTGACATTTGTTAGGTCACTTCTAATAATTCAACCCATCCTAAAGGTTGTATTTATAACACTAGATTCTGGCAACAGTGACAGCCACATGCTGTTTCAAAATTCTGATCAAATGTAAAAGAGAATAGCAAACAAAATGTGACCATTCTATCTGAAACACAAACACATCTTTGGAACAAAGCATATAGGATCATAGGAGGTTGCTAGGGTATCGACCTGGAGGTCATTTCAAGACTAGCCATTTCATTCTAATGTAATACTATAGATACTCTAGTCAATACCCAGGACTGCATTTATTAATGACTGCCCATGTCCAAGAGAGTTGTGGGTGCTATCCCTGGTAAGACTTTATGGTGCCCCATCCACTTGTCCAGCTTCCTTTTGAACAGTGTCATAGAGGTACTCTGCTTCACATGAAGGAAAAAATAAAGTGATTTAGTAGTAAAATAAGGCAAATGTTTTAAAGAAATTTAAAAAGCTGAGTACATCATTTCCAGTAATTACTGATGGAGAAGAATACAGGTGGAAACCACATCCCAAACAAAGCTCTGAGGATACATCAACTTCTGACTCATCCTCTATGATACGCCCACCACCAACACACCATCTAACACTCAGATTTACTCTTTGAGGGAGGTACCTAACTCTGCAGCAGCCCACGACAGTGATGCCAAGCTGACTATAACAGTAGTCTGTCCATAGACTGCAGTAGATTTTCAAACTCTTGTAGCACAAGATTCTCACTCTCCCTTTCGAGCACATCTGACAAATATGCTAAAATTTTGGAACGTCTTGTAAATTACAGTTATAAAACCCTGTGATGCCCCACCACTGGCAACAGTAATCAAGGAGCCTCAATCCTCACCACTAGCACTAGTGGGGGACATATATTGGGAGGATGACAGCTACACACACAATATTTCCACATGCAGCTCTCTGCATCAAGTGCAATTTACCATAAGAGCACACAGAGACAACATTCAGTCCAAGGCTGCTTTCTCCCTCTTTCTCCAGATTGCCAGTAAAACTCCCCACTGGCACAGCTATAGAGTGGAGATCTCAGCTGAGTGGCGAAGCCAAGACCTCCAGCACCCTCTCTGTACAGCCAGTGCTTTGTGTCCCTGCCCAAGAAGCTGACACATGCACACACTTTGAAGTTTGATTTACACACACACACACACACACACACACACACACACACACACACACACACACACACACACACACACACACACACACACACATACACACACACAACTGGGAAAGGCTGGCACAGGTTTACTAGCTATGCCCCATTCTGCCCAGACTATAAGGTGGTTATCATTGCCACCAGCCACATCCTTATCAGCTACTTTAAGGCCCTTAACAAAGGGTGTCCAATCTTACTGTGTAATGTTACTATCAATACAAATGGTAAGCTGACGAAGAGCAAAGCTATTAGGAGTGGCCTACACAGTGTCACCAAATAAATATGCAAGTACTCTCAGAGCTTAAATATGTCTAGACAGACCAGCTACAATGAAAGGTTTAAATATATTTAATAATAAATAATAAAAGAATATGAAAATACTCACTATATAATTACAGTGACATCAGAGTTCCATATCACAGGAAATATTTATGGTTCCCTAGACTTACTTACTCTTTGCAAGGTAGATGTGTGGTGAATGGATCTTGTCAGGTTGAAGGCAAAATGCAGAATACTCAGTCTCTCTCAGAGAGTTCTTAAATTAGTATCCCAAATATTAATGCTGGGATAGTTTGCAGGATGACATAATTTCTTCTCATCTGACTGTATCGCAGGTAAAAAAACAACCATTGATGCAGCTGGTAGCATTTAGCATCTACCTGTGAAAATACATACACAAGGGCTTTTCCTCAAATCCTGGTACTTTCTGGAAGTCATAAAACAATAAAACACTTGCAAGACAATGCAGAGAACCTCTAGTTCTAGACAATGAGTTTGTTACTGCACTGAAACTGAAAGGTAACATCCTTTTATTATGTGGTCATAAAGTAATTTAAATTTTCAGCTATTTTTCTGAAATTAACCTCCTGTGTTCTAGTTTCCATTGTTAAAATATATACATCTAAATAGTTACAATAGAGTATGTACATTTATGTTCTGTTCCAGTAGGGTACACTGTGGATACATTTTTAAAGTTCAGTACTTTACAACCCTTTTCAACACATACTTCTGTTCCAGCAGTTTGATATACACATAACATACAGTTCTAATACATTTGTAATGCACGCATATGAATCATGTTGATATTCACAAATGACATATAATTATTTACAAAATTCCAAATATCTGGGCTGGCAGTATCTCCTTTCATGACAACTCCATACAACTGAAGACTTGCAGGCAGTTTTAAAGCTTTCAATCCTCCAGATATTTTTAAAAAATATGGGAAAAATCAGCTATAGGTGACAATATTCCAAGACTTACAGATGAACAGCAAGAGATGATTTGCTAAAGGCAATCACTACAGCATGCCCTCCATCTCTAACTGGGGATGAATTAAAGCTATTGTGCTGAAGGAAAATTAATGTATTGATGCATACTTACAATGCAGGATAGATGTATCTGAGTCTTTTTTCAGGACATCCAGGACCTACTGAAGGAGTGGTAGCCAATGGGCTGTCAGCAGAATTTGTGAAAGACTTATTAACACCTATGGGCGATCAGGTAAAAAAAGGTTTGTCTAAACTTGCCCTGTTTAGGTATTCATGAAATTGTTAATCAAGCACAATACATCACAGACAATGTAGTCAGGGAGGAAAAAAAACAACAAAAGAAATTAGAGGATATTCAACTTCAACAATTTAATACTGATTCATAGGGAAGGGGTGGGGCAGGAAAAATCGGGGAGGTAGAGGCAGATTTAGATTATTTCCCCACCAACTCCCAGGACAAGACCAGCAAGACTTTTACCCCCCCCCTTCACCTCAGATCCAGCAGTGTGTGTCACAAATTAACCCTTGTTTTAATTGTGGCCAGAGTGGACATTGGCATAATAAATGCCCCTTTCTTCAACCAACAAATCTGTCTTTTCAGTCAGCCAGTCAGACCACAGTCCAAGCCTCACATCAAGCAGAGAGACAACCTCCTACTTGAAGAAGCACTTGGCAGTCACTAACATGGCAGCAAGACCAGTAGGACAGCCATGAACAGGAGTCACAGCGATTTCCTTTGGTACCAGTAGACCAGGAGGGTCCTTTTGTTAATATTCTGGTGTGCAGTTCTACTTTTTCTGTTCTTATCAGCACAGGAGCAATTCAATCTATGATAACTTCATCTAATGTGAAAACCCTCCCACTCCCAGGAAATCTGGGGCACAGGGGGGTCTCTGTGATACCTTTGGATTATGCAGCTGCAAAATCTGTCCCAATTTAAATAGGATAATTAAAAGAGCAGCATGCTTTTACTGTAGAAAATTCTGCTTCTTTGAATCATTTAGGTAGAGATTTGTTGTGTCAATTATGAGGTACTGTATGTAGTTTTTCTAGATATTCCAAATGAACTCCCCCCTGCCCCGAATCTGTATTCAGCTCATATTTGTGCAGATGAAGATATACTGTTCGTAGTACTTAGATCACAGCAGACTTCCAGTGAAGCTGATTTAGAAGGACTTGACTCTGTCCCTCAGCAGCTGTGGACTACCTATAAACACAAAGTAGGGCTCATAAAAGATGCAGAACCACCTAGACTTATTTTAAAGCCTTATGAGTCTCTACCAATGGTAGTTCAGTACTCTTTGTCGGCAGTGCCAGAAAAGGGAATCTAATCTGTAATTTCTGCATTACTTCAGCAAGGAATAATATTCTTGACTAAAAGTATACGTAATATACCTATTTTGCCAGTTTAAAAAAAACAGTCAATGACACCTATAGGTTTATATAAGATTTAAAAGCAGTTAATGTTATAGCATTGCCAAGTTTTCCTGTAATACCTAGCCCAGCTACTATATTAAGCTCTGTTCCTCTGACAGCTACCACCTTTTCAGTGACAGATATTTCTGATGCCTTCTATTCCATTCCCATTCACACAGATAGTCAGGTATTTGTTTGCCTTTACTTACAGAGGACATGTATGCATACATGTATGAGGTTACCCAAAGGATATGTAGAATCACATGCCATTTTCTCTAGAAAAATGAAGAAACAATTAGATAAAATTTCATTTTCCAGTAGAGCTACCTTAATATATCATGTGGGCACTTTGCTTTTAGCTTCTGATTCTTACTCTAGCTGTTGACAAGATATTATTTTTCTTTTGTCCAAGCTATCAGAACTGAGATACAAAATTAATAAGGCAAAAGTGCAGTTATAGAAACCACTTGTCCAATATTTATGACATCTTGTCTCAGGACTCTGGCAGCTTTTACTCTCATGTCTTACTGCTGTTCTAGCTGCTCCATGCCCCACAATGTTAAAACAGTTGCAGGATTTTCAGGGACTGGTAGGTTATTACCAACAATGGATTTCAAATTATGTGGAAGTACTAAAGGTTTTATTAGAATTGTTAAAGAAAGGCTCCCTGAGCCCTTACCCTGACAGAAGCATCATGAACAAGCTTTTGTCCAGCTAAAAACTTTCCTTTTAAACCCTCCTGCTCTTGGGTTACCCTCAGGGGAGCTCATTAAGGTTACTAATGAATACAAGTGTTGTTTTCATACTGACTAAAAGATCCTGTATAAAGCTGCATTAAGCAGCACTACTGTATTTCCACACCTTGTTTTATGTATCCCATACATATTATTCAAAAATATGCCTTCTATTTATTCTGTTGTGAAATGGACAAAGTGGTGTTAGAATTATTAGTACAGTGTAGTAATGATTGCTTTAGACCTGTTGCTTATTTCACTACAAACCTTGATCTAGTAGCTGCAGCTCTCCCACACTGTATTAGACCAGTGACCACGATGGCATGTATAGTAGATGGTGGTGACTGCCCTAACTTTCAGACATGAGACTTTTGTTCATAGGTTCATAGGTTCATACTAGGCTATCTGCCCTAGGGCATTTATAAGCCTAGCCAGAATGTGTTTGGCTTTCGCCACCCATTTTAAATTTATTTTGCTATGCCCTTTTTCGAGGTTAGTATACTGTGCCTCTGTCTAACAGTGACACAGAAGTGATACCCGGGGTAAACCTACGATCTCCCATCCACTCATCAAGATTCCTCTTGAAGAGAGTCAATGAGGGACTCTGCCTAACCTGGACTGGGATTTTATTCCAGAGTGAAGGGAGCCTCTGGGTTATGAATCTGTCCCTCCAGCATGTCCTATTTATTTCAGTGCTGAGGTTCAAGTCTCTCGAGTGCGTAGCTCGATGGGATTTGGATTTTCTGAGGTGCAGCATGTCCATTAATTCAGGGTTGGACATGGCTTTATACGTCAGGCACAGATCGCCTCTGAACAGGCAGTATGCCACTGAGTAGAGCTGGAGTTTCTTTAACCGGGCAGCATATGGCATCTGTTTGAGCCCTTTGATCCTCTTGGTGAGGTACTTTTGGGGTCTTTCCAGTTGCTGCAGGTGTCTGGTAAGGTACATCCCAAAAGGGGCATTGTACTCAATTATGGGCCTGATGAGGGATGAGTAAAGAGGCACGATGACCTCCCCTGATCTAGATGTGAATCCCTTCATGATTAGGTGGGCTATATAAAATGTTTTTCTAACCACTTTGGCCACGTGGTTGTCAAATGAGAGATTACGATCAACTTGGGTCCCCAGGTCCCTAATTACTTCTTCTGTACTTAATGGATTTCCACCTATGTGGTAATTTGTGGGCACTTTGTTTTTGCCAAAGGGGATGACTATACACTTTTTGGCATTTAGCTTGAGGCCATGGCTCTGGCACCAGTTGTCTGTTTCTATGAGGCCCTTTTGGAGGATGCTTGTGTCGGCTGGAGAGTCGATTATGGCGCCCAGTTTGCAGTCATCTGCGAACTTGGTCAGCCACAGTCCTTCCGTGTTGGCCTGTACCTCTGAGAAATATATACCGAACAAGAGAGGTCCCAGGACTGAGCCTTGTGGGACACCACCTGTAACTGGTTTGGAGTCTGACATGGCTCCAGCAATTCTAACCATGTGGGTTCTGTCCTTGAGCCAGTTTGCAATCCATCTAGTGACATAGGGGTTTATATTTAAGCTGGTGAGCTTATCTATAATGCCCGAGTGGGGTATTGTATCGAAGGCTTTTGCGAGGTCCAGGTAGGCTGTGTGGACCACCTTCCCCTCGTCAATGGCCTTGGTGACTGTTTCAAAGAAATCAACCAGGTTTAAGAGGCAGGATCTGCCCTTAACAAAGCCAAACTGGGTAGGATCCAGTGTTTGTAGGTCCCCAATATCTTTATTTATGAGGTCCATGATGATCCTTTCCATAGCTTTGCAGACCAAGCTAGTCAGGCTTATGGGGCGATAGTTTCCAGGATCCGTTGAGGCACCACCTTTATGGAGAGGGACCACTGTTGCTGTACGCCACTCTTTGGGCACATATCCTGTAGTAAGGCTGAGATTGAACAGTAGTTTTATGTTTGGTTTTAGCTCTTCTTTGAGTTCATGTAGGACGCAGCCCGGGACACCATCTGGTCCCATTGATGCTGTGTTTTTTGCTTTGGAGAGGGCAGCTGTTACCTGAGCATCTGAGATGTCAGGGGGGCAGCACTCTGCTGGGATAGATATTTGCCCTTTTGGTGGGGAGAGGGGGGAGAGGTTTGCGCTGAACCTGTCAGCTAGGATGTTGGCAATGTCTGTGGGTTCGGTGTATTTTTTGTCATTTTGGACTAATTCTGAGCATATCTGGGAATTACCACCCAGGTTCCTAACATAACTAAAGAAAGCCTTGTGATTATCCTTAGTGTCCTGTGCAATTTTTCTCTCGAAGCTGGCCTTAGACAATTTTATGTGTGCCCGTAGTTTTTTGCTAATACTGATCAGTGATGCCTTCCCTTTTTGGGATTTTGCTTTATCATAATTCAAGATTCTTTAGAAGCATTTTTACTGAGATCTAAAACACAAGATCTGCCTGATTCAAGATTATCTAAATATGGACTGTATTTAAGAACCTGTCTTTGCAGGTCATTAGATATTTATCTCATAACCCTATTTGTTTAATTCATACAGCAGATGAAGTCGAACTGCATGATTGTGTCTTTGTAGTTAACCATGTGCTTCCTCCTAGATCAGATTTAAAAGATGTCCCACTACCGAATGCTGAGTTGCTTTTATTTGTTCATGGATCCTGTCTTTGAAGAGAAGATGGCTTGCTAGTAGCAGCATTTTCTGTGTGCACATCAAGCCAAATACTATTGACTGAACAATTAAACAGAAATGTTATTTACACAAATAGCTGAACTTGTAGCCATTACTGATGTATGCAAATTAGCAAAGGACAAAACACTAACAATTTTTACAGATTCACATTATGTCTATGGGCTAGTTCATGATTTTTGAACACTCTGTAGAGAAAGAGGGTATATGGCTTTAGCAGAAACACTCATAAAAATTTGTATTTAGTTAATAAACTGTTAAATGCACTTCTGTTACCGAGGGGAATAGCCGTGGTCATGTGTGCCTTTCATAAGACTGATGATTCTTACATTTCAAAAGGAAATACTTTTGCAGATATAGCTGCCATGCAAGCTGCATTGTCTTACACTGTTCAGGCTTCATTTTTTTGCAGCAACTACAAGAAACTAATGCACCTGTTTCTTTACAGGAATTGTTGTCTTTTCAAAATCAAGCTGATGATTCTGAAAAGGTAAGGTGGATACATGACAGCTCTACTTGCCTCCTAGACTCATCATGGAAGCATCCAGAAGGGAGGCTAGAATCCCCACATTATTTTCTAATTCACATAGTTCAGGCTTATCATTTTCCCTCCCATTTGTGAAAAAATGCATTAATAAGACAATAAGTGTTTCTGCCTCTATGCAATCTTTGGAAAGGCTGTGGGGAACTTTTTGTTGTATTCAGATTTAAAAATTGCAGAAGGTTATGTCTGTGCTAAAAATTGTCAAGAAACTGTTGCAATAATTCATACCCATATTTGGTATTCATTGTATTCAGCTGTACAGGGGCACTTATTTTACAGATAAGGTAGTGCAACAGGTGTGTAAAATCATGAAGGCAAATATGCAGTACCATCATCTGTACAGACCCCAAGCTTCAGAAATTGTTGAAAAAATGAATCAGACTTAAAAACTAGAATTGAAAAATTGTGTGAGGAGATTCATCTTAAATGGCCAGAAACATTGCCTTTAGTTTTATTTAGTATTCGTAGTGCAGTCAGTACTTCCAGAAAATACTATCCCATGAAATTTGTATGGGAAGACCCATGAGAATGCGAGCAACAACATTGCCTAGTAATTTGGAGTCACAAGATGTTGATGAGTCAATTTTTATTTATTGCAAGCCTTGTTTCTGTTCTACAGAGTATTCATTCACAGATTATTGTACCTGAACAACAGCCTGATCCTGCCTCCATCCATAATGTTGCACAAGAAGAAGAAGTTTGTATTCGTTGAATCCTTCCCCAGATGACACACCCTCCAGCCAATCATGAAGCTTATTTGGAAAAAAATATCACGTGACCTATAAAAAAAATGAGTGCACCAACCTTGTTTGCAAATATTTTAAACTCCTCTCTGGCCCCAGCCTACTAGATACTTTTATGGACTTATCATTGGAACATCAGTGTTAGTATTCATAATTCTTCTGTTGTGTGTTTCCTTTTATCAGAAGCCATTAGAATTGTGGGTGCCGAGCAATATGTTACTAGTAATAAGCATTTGGTTAAAACTGAGCAGATATTGCCAGACTAGCATCTTAAGTTTAATATTTTTTTCTGCCCCACTGTATACTTATGCCAAGACAGTGAATGTCTGTAACTGCTGTGTGTGTGCACATACACCAGCTGTACATGATGGGGATATTCTGTTTCCAATATCCACAACAGAAACAGAAGTAGGAGCAGCTTTTGGACCAATTTTAGTAACTAAAAACAAAAAATAGGCATAATTCTTGGCATAATGTCACCCGTTTAAAACTGGTTCCACTCCAATTATCAGTGACTGTGAAAGAATACAGTTGTTATTGCTGGGTGGAGTAATTGTAACATTACCTGGCAAATACTTAATGGGACTGGAGGGCAGAGCATGGCCATGTTGTCTGAGCTTTATTATAGACGTGGAGACCAAGCTTACACCTGGTTACTAGCATACCGTTCAGGATGTTGTTACATTGGTAGTTATATTCCTGCCATTTGACATAAACAGACTTTACCCACAGGAAAATTGCACAATGTTTGCCAAAAGAAAGAGGCAAAGGATATTAAAAGTACAGTCTGGAAGATAGATGGTTCCGGTGTTTATTATAATAGTATAGAAAAGACTGCATTCAAAGGACTGCCACATATGGACTTGAGGGGGTATTTTACAAGCCTATGGGATAGTAAAGTCAGTTTGGGAATTCAGAAAACTGTCTAAACTTTTAGAAGTGCTGAATAAAACAAATTTTGAATCAGTAAATCAGATTACTATTGAAATAACAGCCATGCATACTGAAGTACAGCAGAACTGCATGACAATTGGTTTTACCCTTGCTTATAAGGGAGGTATGTACATACTCATCCAAATGGAGTGCTGCTCATTCATACCTGATAATGAGCTACTATTTGTAGTCAGATAGAAATTATACAAAAAGTCTGTGAGTTGTCTTATTTTAAATGAATAGACAGCTCTCAATAGGCATGGTTGAGTAAATTATTTTCTGGCTGGGGATGAAGTATTTTAAAATTCTTCATGTTTATTACTATTAGGTATTATTTTATTTGTTAGCAACAATGTAACAATTTCATGAAACCAAGCATGGCTAAAAGCAGAAATATAAGAGTTATTCATGGTAAGTGCTTGATGCCCTTAAACAGCGCTTCATCAGACCATAATCAAAGAAAAAGAACATCACAGTTTAAATACAATAAAACATACATATTCAAAGGTACATGACCATTCCAATCCTCAAATCAAAAGTGACTAAGCAAATACAATGTAACTACCCACTGATACTTCATTTGAAAAGGTCCTGTGACTTCAAAATTGGTCTTAAAGGAACCTTCTTATTTAAACCCAAACTTCTATCAGCCTGGAATATTATAATCCATGTCATTTTGTGTTTCTCAGTAGTATTCTTAAATCACCTAGGTGTGGATCTTCTTTTAAGAGCTCAATAACCATAAATGTAAAAACATGAGCCTCATCATATACATTTCTGTATCTGGCGAGAGTATTCTTATCATCTCAAGTATGTATGCTATAAATATGTTCCCTAATGCATTCCATAATCAGCCATTAATAGTTGCCCTCCTTCCTGGTGAAGGAATGTGGGTCCAAATGTTATACTAGTTACCCCCTCTGGGCACTGTGTGAAATAACAGGCAGTATACAGTTGGGAGGGTTATCCTCAATGAAGGTGCTGATATTAAAAAAATTGAAGTAAGGTGCACACTCCCAAACGATTATCAGCTACAATTAGAAAAAAATGAAAGGTTTTATTCCATGAATAATACAATGAACGTTAAGTACTTTCTTCCTGCTGCTATCAGGACTTCATCAGAATAAATTAAAAGGCAAACACAACATTTTAAATACCCCGGATAGCGCCAAAAATATTTTTGAATCATTTAACATTTAAAGAAATAGGCTCCTCTTTTTCAAAAGTTAAACGTTGCTCCCCTACCAACTTTGCAGCCAAATTGAATAAATGCATAAACTAGATACAAAATGTGTACCTTATTACCAAGCATGTATTTAACTATCAAAGGTATTCTCATAAGCCCTATAAAATATATACTGCTTGAAAAAACCTAGGAAAATATTTGTAAGTATAATTACACAAGACAGAAATAAAGATATATAAAAAAAAAACAATACAAGTGACATCATGGACTAATCACTTTAAAAAAATCCCTAATACATAATACAATATATACAGTAAACTGTAAAAAAATAACTGTAGAGTAAAACAACAAGTCTGCCTATGAAATAAAATGTTATTGTCATAGTTTGGAAGTCCTAAACTTTAAAACAGGTTTAATAGAGACATAGTCATTCAATCCTGGAGTGGTAAAAGCATTCAATTTAAACTGCCAATATGCCTCCCTATAACATAAACAATTTTCACAGTCCCCTCCTCTAGGTTCTATATTCACTTGCTCAAAAATAGTGAAAGAAAACTCAAAATGAGTTGGGTGTGCCAAGGTGTGTTTGTATAATGCATTACTCAGGTTCTTAGTCCTAATACAATATAAATGCTCATAAATCTGTTTACTCAGCGGCCTTTCAGTCTTTCTTGCACATAGCTAAATAAATAATCCCTTTGCTGGAACAATTACCCTTTCTGAAATAAACCTTACTTTGTAGCTTGTTTCCCAAAGTTATGCATTCTTCCTCAGAAATTTATTTACAATAGGAACACCTACCACATTTCCTAGTAGCACCAATACATTCTACCCTTTTTTGTCATATACCCCCTTTCAAAAATTAGGTTTTTACCAGTTTTGAACACAAAGTTGGGGTTTCTACCCAATCTCCCAACCAACTCTAGGTTAAACCTCAACATCTTACAGTTGTTTCAAATTCTTCACAGAAGTGGCAGCATGATTGTACTCAATAACCATAGCTCTGTTGAATTTATCTGCTGTAGGTTAAAATTCCTCATTTGTTTGGTACCCAATAATAGTGTATATTTTGACCCCCATCCTGATACAATTTCCTGTGCCACCTCCATAATCAAAACTTCTGTGTACCCCCTTCCTGTAAATAACTTAGAAATAAATTTTATTTCATCCAAAAAAATCCTCAAACCTGGAGGTCATCCTGGCAGCTCTAACCATTTGGCCTTTATACACACTCTTTTTCTGCTTAAAAGGATGTGAACTGGAAATGGTAATTAAGAGTTACTAAAGGGTGGTTTTCTGTAAATCTTTGATCTAAGATTCCCTTCACAAATATCAATCCTAACATCCAAATATTCATTCCAATTCTTATCATAGGTGTAGGTAAACTTCAAAAATTCAGTTGTTTTATTCAGATAGTTAATAAAGATGTCAAGAGACCTCTCAAGCCCTTCCCCAAATTAGAAAAATATCATCCAAAAATCTCTTATATAACTTAACGTGTTTCCAAATGGTAGAACCAAAAACATATTTCACTTCTCAACACAAAAGGACTAAATTTGCATATTAGAGGGCACATGCCACACCCATTGCTACCCCCTTAAGTTGCTTAAAGGTTTATCCCTCAAAATAAATAAAATTGTTCTCCAATACAACTCTCATAAGTTCCCTATATAGGTTTTAGTCCTTTCCTTTAAGCGACTCAACCATGTTTAAGCTTTCAAGAAAAAAATCCAAACCTTCCTCCATGGGGATAGATGAGAACAATTCCATAAGATCTATTGTTAGAAACCAAATTTCATCTGTAACTAAATATTGTATTGAGCCACCTAAAAAGTCCCATGAGTCTTTAATCAAATGTGAATATTTATTGATCACAAATTTTAAGGACTGGTCCAAAAAAAATTCCAATTGTATGCGTTTTTGAACCCCTACTGGATACAATTGGCCTGTATGGGGGATTGGCGGTACTTGTGTGAATCATGGGGATTCCAAAACGTTATGGTCTTCTAGGTTTTGTAACTTTTAAAAAAATCATAGGTTGGTTCTAAGTGTAATCCTATTTTCCAATAAAAGCTCCTCTAATAAAAAATCTATCCTTTGGTGCACAATTTTAATCTCATTCCTTGAAACAGGGAGATAGGTTTGTATATCTTGTAGCATCCCCAACATTTGTGAAGAATAGCCAGTCATGTCCACCAATACCATACCCCCACCTTTGTCTGGCTTCATAATATGTAGCTCGGTATTATGAACCAATACATCCAGAACCTTAATTTCATTTGGGGTAAGATTGTGTTTTCTGTTACATTTTGTAGAATTCTGAAAAAATTCGTATAGGTCTGACATACATGCTGCCTCAAATACTTGCAAGGCTGGATGTAAAACTGGATTATATACACTCTTTTTACAAACCAGGCTATTATTACTGTCCCTAAAACTGTTTGGCTGATCTAATAACAATGCCAAATTTAATTTCCTAATAGTGATCTTCAACTCAGTCAAGGTATCATTAATGTTAAAACCATTTGCAGCACAAATTTAAAACCTTTCACAAAAATAGAGAAGTGTTCCATCTTAATATCAATTTTGCTAAGGTTGAACATGTGAAAACCATTAAAGGTATAAGATACACCATCATTTTCTAGAATAATATTTATGTCTTTGTTTTTCTTTTCACCATTGAGAGGCCTTTCCCTTTCGACATTGAAAAATCCAAATCGTTTTTGTCACTAACTTCAGAAGAAAAGAACCAACAACCACAAGTAGTGAAAGTAGAGGCCGAGGAACCACACAAACCAAAGTCCAAACCACAAATCCAATTTATTGACAGCAAAAACAGACCAAATGCAGTCAAGCGCTTTCATCTTTAGCCAAGACTTCTTCAGAACTGCTTGACATGGTTATCTCAAACCTTAAATAATCCTAATACATCAAGTGGTCAACATGTGATCAAACATTCACATGACTCAACTTTATTTAGTACACATTAGTTATAAAACTTTAACAAAAATTGTTGTGAATGTCAGTTAAAATTGCAAAAAAATGAGCAATGAACATAAGTGAAACAATAAAAATAGAAATAAAAATGAAAATAATATTGAGAATAGGAATAGAACAAAAATCAGTGTTACAGCAACAAATGCATGAGTAACATGGCATAATCAGCCCTCAAGACTTTTTAGCTTTAATATCAGTGTAATAGAATAACATTCTGTAAACCAGGGTGGGTAAGGGTGTCACACACAAGAGTCCATATGAGCTCTTTCTTGGAAGATGTTCATCAGTGTAAAAGCCCCTTGGATTTGGTTCCAAGAAATCAATCACCACAAATTTAAAAAGGTGACCAGGATAGGCAGAAATATGTCTGTACAGTACATTAATTATCTTCCCTTTCTTGATTTTGTTGAGATTTTCATATATTCTCTCTTTCAAGGCTCGACCAGTCTTGCCAATGTAAAATGCTTTACACTGTTGGCAAAGTGCACCATAAACTACTCCCCTGGATGAACAATTAAAATATTTTTTCACCTGATATTTCTTTTCTTTGATAAAAAAAGACTCACAACAGAGTATATGTTGATAGTAGTTACATTGGTTACATTTGTATGTACCTTTTGGTCTGTTGGTACTAAGTTTACCCAAATTCCCTTCCAGTAAACTTTTAAAACATTTGTCTTTCTTGAATACTATCTTAGGTTTGGAACCAAATAGTATATTACCATCATCGATTGAAGTAACAATAGGCCAAAATTGATTAACCACATCAACAATGTGGTAGGTGTTTAAAGAAAAAGTAACAATCAAGGCTCATTCGTACGACTTGTCTGAATTATGATCACCAGAGGTCAATGGCCCTACTGAAGATAAGGAATGACAAGAGTTATCACAGATTGGTAATAGAGGATGGTACAGACCCTTACTCCTTTTGCACATACTTCATCTTTGATGGATACCAAAAGATCTGGTGGAAAACCTCTGTGGATAAACATATCCAGGAGTTTTTCAAACTCCACCAAAAATACTGCATCATCAGATATCATCTGAACAAGTCAGACTAGCTGTCCCTTGGCAACTGCTCTTTTTTGAAATTTGGGATGCCAACTGTCGTAGTGGAGATAAGAATTAGTAAAAGTTTTCTTACAAAAAATGTTGGAGCTAACGCAACCCTTTGAATAATCTTTTGACACTAGGACATCCCTCCATCCAACTTTGTTTAAGGCCCCAGTACTCTAATGTAAATTATAAAGTTAACCTATCAGAGAATGAAACAAAACTTTTTAGTGATCATAGTAATAACAAAACAATCAGAATAATGAAACCCGATAAAGGAGGGGGCATTGTCATCATGGATGTCGAAGATTATAACAATAAGATGTTCAAGCTCCTTTTTACTGACAGGTATACACAGGTATCAAAAAATTAAATTAACATTGCTCATTCTAAAATTGATAGTTTTTTGTATGATATGGTCATGCAAGGACAAATTGACAAAAGTGCCTATGAATACCTATCCAATGAACACCCATTGGTGGCTGGTATATTCGGTATACCGAAAAATCATAAAGACATCCAAAACCCACCACTGAGACCGATTGTGGATGCAGGCAGGAGCAAAACTTTTTACATAGCTAAATATGTGGATAATTTACTTCACCCATCCACCAGTTGCATTACCCACATCTGTAAAAACTCATGGGATTTTTTACCCAGATTAGCAAATTTACAATTCACACCGGATTGTACACTTGTCACAATAGATGTATAAGATCTTTATTCGGTCATTCCATACAAAGAGGGTCTTGCTTGGGTGGAAAGTATGTTTTTTGACATAGGGCACTTGAACAACAATGACACCAACATGGCTATCACACATTCTTTTGCAATTTTAACTAACATTCACAAAAATTTTTGTTGAAGTTTTATAACTAATGTGTACTAAACTAAAGTTTAGTCATGTGAATGTTTGATCACATGTTGATCACATGTTGTATTAGGATTATATAAGGTTGGAGATAACCATGCCAAGCAGCTCTGAAGAAGTCTTTGCTAAAGATGAAAGTGCTTGACTGCATTTGGTCTGTTTTTCCTGTCAATAAATTGGATTTGTGGTTTGGACTTTGGTTTGTGTGGTTCCTGGGCCTCTACCTTCACTACTTGTCACTAACTTCACCCCCCTCCTACTTGTGATGTTTGTATAAAATCTAAACCTGTTTTGGGGTTTAATGGGTCTGAATTACTTAAGCCTACAGCCCCAGAACTGGGTGTCGAGGATTCGTTGTTAGTTTCTTTTGTTAATCCATTCTCACCATCAATGTACACCCCTAAACTAGGGTCATTAAAATTGTTAATAACATAAGAATGACCCTTTGACAACCTCCCATTAAATATATAGGCTTTGTTCTCCTCATACGGTCTGGTGTCCCTAATAATTTTGTTCCACTTCCTTTTAATAATGTCCTCACATTTCCTATCTGTTCTAACAAAAGCATGCTCGTAAATGTCTCTATGATTGCCAAACAATAAATCAATTTTAATCCTTTTGTTTAAAATCTCTGCCTCACCCAGCAAATGTTCCAGCTTTTTCTTGTTGCATTTAATTATTAATTTCATAAGCTCAAACCCAGATTTATCAAAAACATAATTAAAGTCTGTAATAATTTCAGCATTATATAAAAAAAATGTGGGTATTTGCAAAATCACAAACCCTGTGGCACAATTCACCTGTTTATACATTCTTCAAAATATAAAATGTCTAAGTTAGCACATTTGATTTTAAACAGTTTGAATTCCAATTCTCTAATACCGTCCTTTAATGACTTAATATTGACAGTTTTTCATTGTTATAAAAATGTCTGTCTTCATTAACTTCTCCCATGAAAATATCCTTCGTAGAGAAAGAATTTGCCCATTTATCAAATCCCTCTCTTTGATTAAAGTCAAACTTACAGAACTTTCATATCTCTTCTCCAAAACCCTCATGCCTTCATGGCATAGTGGAGAAGCAGTACCTGTAGTAAAAGAAGCATGTCGACAGTTCTCTGTTGTATTCCCATTCTTTTCGATGGAATTAATGTTGCCCAATGTCCTGTATACGTTAGTCCCACTTTCCGAAGAAGGTATAAATCCAAAAGGGTTCCTCTGTCTTCTCCGAATGTTACCATTTGATGAATCCATCAGCGAAATATATGGAAAAATATTATAGGTGCTGTTCGGGCTGTTGCTGTTTCTTAGATGATAGCAAGAAGCTGCCTGCCCATATGGAATATAACTTCCGGGTTGTGCTACAAACTCGACCAACCGGGTAAGGTCTCCCTTCATACTTTGAACCTCTGCACTAAGCTGGATGAAAGCCGCTGGGATCCTTCTTTCATCAAACGAAGAATTAACATGGTCCGATTTACCATCCCCATTAATTTCTTGCTGAGTAGCCATCACCATGGGTGAGCACTGGTTCTCAATATTCAATAACCAAAGCAACCACAAAAAGAGAACCTCCAAGCTACTAGTAACCAAAAAAATTCGAAGTAAGGTGCACACTCCCAAATGATAATCAGCCACAATTAGAAAAAATAAAAGGTTTTATTCCACGAATAACACAAAGAACATTAAGTGCTTTCATCCTGCTGCTATCAGGATTCAATTCTTATTATGGCTGACTATCGTTTGGGAGTGTGCACCTTACTTCAATTTTTTTGGTTACTAATAGCTTGGAGGTTCTCTTTTTGTGGTTGTTAAGGTGCTGATATTACACAAGGACTCTGTGAATGGAATTTGATAATCACCCCCAGTTTGCAGTCATTATTAAACCTGATTAGCTGTAGAGTTTTACTGAAAGGGTAGGAAATTTAGACATAAGTGCAGAAAGTGTAATTGTAAAATGCTGCCCCCATGTGTGTCCCAGCTGCTCCATAAATCCTTATAAAAGTTGAAAGTGACTGAGATACTCACCACTGAATCAAGGTCATGTATGAAGTTATTTAGGAGGCATCCTGAAATATTGTTCTGGCCCACTGAGGTGTGCATTTGGAATTAGAGAGATCCTCCAGGACCTGATCCCTGTTAATAGCTGGGGGGGGGGGTATACTAGCAGGTATTTCATGAGATTTCATGGTGGAGGTGGGGTGAAGCTTGAGATGAATTTGTCAGCCAGGAAATTTGCTATGTCCTTCTGTTAATTTAAGGTTGCACCACTGACCACCGTTCAGCACAATGATGCGTGCTGCCTTTGAGGTTTTGGACATAGTTATAGAAGGCCTTATGGTTGTCTTTAGCTTGTGAGGCTTTCTTGGTCTTGTGATTGGCCTTTCTGGACTTAATTAGTCCTCTTAGTTTCCTGTTTAGTTTAATTAGGGAGCTCTTATCATTAAGGGAGCTGCTCTTTTTGATTTTAGCCATTATTTTTTTCTTTTTGTTACATATCCTATTAAGGTTAGGATTAATAAATTGTGTGTACTTAATTTGTTTTGGGCTTACTACTAGTAGGAAGAGCATCCTTTATTTAGTCATTTACATGGCTGTACAGGTTCTCTTTGAGCAATTCTGTGTAGCTTGCTGTGAACTAGGTGTAGGGAGAGACAATGAATTTTGACAATTTATTGCTTAATAGGATGTAATTTGCTTTGGAATAGTTCCTAACTAATACAGGGTTTGATGAGGTTACTGAGGTGTTTTTTATTTTAAAGGAGATAGCTTTGTGGTCTGACCTCACCAATGAGGACATGACAATGAGGAGTCGGGGGATGCTACACTGTCCCTTATTGGTGAGAACCAGGTCCAGTATGTTTGATCCTCTACTGCGTATGCACACTGTCTGGTCAAGGGTATTTCTGTTAATAAAGTCCAGGAATCACTGTGTCTGTGAGCATGAGACAGTGTGTTTTTCTCACTACATGGAGGGGTAGTTGCAGTCTCTCATGAAGACAGTAATTGGTTCAACGGTGAGTATCTCCAGTAGGTATACGTTCGAGCTATGAGCCATGGGATTTTAGAGACAAAGAGGGTGACCTATAGCTTGCTAGGATATGGTATGGGACTCTGTGGAAATTTGCATGTGGATAAATTCCAAGGCCTCATCCTGTTTAACCAACATAGAGTTGTGCTTTGTTTAGACCTTCTGGCATTCCAGATATACACGCCAGGAATACAGAGACAGTAAGCCATCGTGGTATACAAAACACAATACAAAATCAACATGCAACACAGGGAAAGAAATATTAAGTTAAGAGGCAGATAAAGGAAATAAAAAAAAACAACTGATACAAAAAAGGCTGTAACAGAATGTAAACATTGCAAGCGAAGTTTATTTGTTTATTTTTATTTGACTATATAATTATCTGTTTGTTTAGAAGGATGGGCAATCTGGGTTTTATCCATTTTCAATGACAACTGTGGGAAAAGTTCTAGTACAGGACTCTCTCATGGAGAATCATGTCCTGCATACAGGAAGACATATGCAAACTATTAAAAGACACATCACTTTGCAGAAGTGTGCAAGATAAAGAACTTCTAGAGTCAAGGCCAGTAAAAAAGTTTTGCATATAACAGCAGTGAAACAAAACACAAAACAACAGTGGCGATATTATGGAAAAATAGGTTATACTATAAATAACAATAACTTCTCATACATTAGAGATCAGTGTACTTATTTGTGTAGTACAGTACTCACTATATCACACCATATTAAACAAATTACTCATTACAGAGGCCCTTTAATCAATAGTTAGTTTGTGAGCCTATATTCCTTTCTGACCATCGCTAACACCATAGAGACTGTCTTAGAAATCTCATCTGGGTTGCCTTTAGTACCTAAATCATTGTGTCCCATTCCTTTTTCACTTTTAAATTACTACTGTCCCTGTTTAGCTAACAGACTTGGAATTAAATATCACTGTTTCTGATTCCTATGCTAAAGAGTTCTTACTCTAAAAAGAAAAGCTTTAGTAAGGTTGCCTCCACAAACCGGAACCCAATTCTGGCCAATGCAATGGTTTAGAGAGATAAAGCCCTGACTGTAGCCCAGGCAACTTGGATTCAGTTAGGAGCCTGGACATGTAAGGCAATGGCAAGGAAGGATGGGAGTGCCTATCTTGAGGGGAAGGGCAGGCACAGAAGTGTATCCCATTTTACATCACCAGTGGAGGCTTGAGATGTACAGGAGAGCATTGTCAAACCCAGGCAGCAACACCAGTTGAGTAAGTGTGGAGGCAGAACAATATGCCAGTATGGCCCATTGCGCATTCATCCCAAAAATGCCACAAGTGATGCAAGAGATTGGGAAAGTACAGCATAATGTAAAGGAAAACCATTCCCCAGCAGCAGTGAGACACTAACCTTTGATCCTTGATCTCTTTATCAGACCTAGATATGGGTCAAGATTACTTAGGGGGAAGTTAAGGTAGACCTTGAAAAAGGCAAGGACCTAGAAAAAAGCTGATTCATATTCAGTGGCACGAATATAGGATTTCCTCATGGAGAACCACAGGGCATTCCTCTCATCTCTTTTGATATATACCTGCACAGTAAATCATCTATTAACCATTAGCCTAACCATTGTATTGTTATATGCTGTCTTTAATAATTTCATTATTTTTTTCTTTAAGCCCATATATCATCAAAACTTCCCATAAACATCTGTGACTCACATAATTAAATGCCTTACTTATGTCTCTCACTATTAACTTAGCACCACTCTCTCCATATAGAATGTCATCTGTTATTCATGACTTCTTCTGCCTTTCATTCCATACATATTAATGTAACTTCATGTATAACCTTCTCAAGACTTATTTGTAATATTTTCATTTATATTTTATAATCTGCATTATTCAATATAATTGTCCTCCATTTTTTATATTTGTTTCACCTTTTTTCCATATAGTACTTTTACAAATACTGTTTTCCTACATTTATTCTCAAACCATTCATTCAACCTTTTAACAAAAAGCCTTCTCTGTTGCTCATCAAATGTTTTATATACATCATAACTTATACCATCCTTCCTCAGTGATGAAGACTTTTAATTTCTTAAGCACACTATATAATTCATCCAATGTAATCTTAACTTTGCAAACTTTCATTTGCTTCTACAGAAAAAGTCTTCACACCCAATACATTATTTCCATCAGCAGTGGTTTCTCTATAATCATCCTTGACATAAAAATGTATGATATTCATATCTTTTTGATTGTATTTCCCCTTTCTCATCTTTCAATTCCCTTATCACACACTTGTCATATTTTACCATTTCTGTTAGATATGTCTAAAAGTTCTTGACAATAACAAGTTCTATGACAGGTTTAAAGAAAAAAAAACTTTTCATATGAGAACAAGAACAGCAGCAAGTAAAGTGTACTTTAAAAAAGAATAGTAACATGACTACAAAGCAGGCAAAATTTGGATTTTCTTGCCCTTGTCTATAACAAATTTTAAGCTGTGCTTAGCTGGTTTGGGGAAGACATAGTATTCCAAGTGGCAAATTCCTAGATGGCTCTTTCTGAGGCATTACCTTGGTAAAGGCCACGGTGGTGCAGCAGTTACGGTTGTTGCCTCACAGCAAGAGGTTCTCCTGTTTGATTCCCAGCTAGAGTGCTTTCTGTGTGGAGTCTGCATGTCCTCCCTGCAGTTGAATGACATCTAAAGACACGCAGGTGTGGGTGTGAATGGGTGTGCCTTCTTTGAAGGTTGGGTGTTGGGCTGGCAACTCGGCACAGTAAAAATCCACTGTCAAATCATTAGCAGACCAGAGTTCTGCTGTGGCGAACCTTAACTAGGAAAAGCTGAAAGACAATTATAACTTGTCTCTCCACACTTCATTGAGCAGATAATAAAGCAACAACATTTTTTTTTAAAAACTTTGGGCCAGATTTAATAAATCCTACACTAAGTTTCCACCATATGTATTCAGTAAAATTCTTATAACACTTTTTTGTGTTTTCTAGTCACTCAGAAAGATTACACTAAGTATACATGTAGTCTACACTTTGTGGTAACCTTTATGAATCCCTATCAATATTTAAAGCTGCAAGAATAGCAGTTGGAAAACTAGAATTAGGAGGAAGAAGGTGTGAGTTATGTCTGTGTTGTCTGTTCACTCAGAACAATATTCACGTAGTGTAGGCTTTATTGAATCTGGCCCTTTGATCTAAGCATCCCCTCAAAGCAAAAATATATCATTATGACTACAGTCACTTGGGATCAAAGACAATATAATAAGGGGTTTGAAAACATACCACACTATCAATGAAGACATACCTCCACAGGGAAGACCTGCTCAAGTACAAATGACTGGGCAAAATAACTGTAATATATGCTGTTCCTGAAATATTATTCCTGAGAGATTCAAGAATAAATTAAAAGTGACTCTGTATTACCTAAGGTTAAAGATTGTTATGTTAGTGGGGCCCAGCATAAAATCAAATCCAGTGATTTAGACAAACAATATGAAACAGGAAATAAAGAAATAACTGTAGCTAAGAATGGCAAAATATTTATTTTCATTTATTTAATAACATTTGATTTGTTTAGTGCGATAGACTGCCTAGGCAGAAACTGCTTTTCAACAGGCGCCCAGGGAGAAAAGCTCCACAGCAAAAGCAATGGAACATAAATGATACGGACAATGAGCATAAAAGTGAGAGAATGTAGTGTTTACAAAACAGATGGTTACAGGAAATGTAAAAGCAGGTGAAATACAAAACAAGGACACAAAATGCAGCTCAGATTTAAATCAAAACTTGTACATAAATATGCTGCTCCAGAGAGAGACATGTGACATACATCTGTATTTTTTAATAAAATAATAAATACTAAATTAAGTATACAAAAATATGGGGGAGGGGGACAAAGTGTTATATAAAATTTGACTTTTTAGAAGAAAACTGGTCAGTATATATTGTCACAGTATAATGAGCAGGTGTTTGGCTAGAATGGACAGTGCAGTGGTGCAGTGGTAGTGTTGTCACCTCCCAACAATGGGTTCTCTGATTTGATTCTTGGCTGGGGTGCCTTCTAAGCAGAGTCTGCATGTCCTCCCTGTGTTCATGTGGGTTTCCTCCCACATTACAAAGACAAGTGTCTGGAGTGTTTCTTCCTGGGCCTCCGCTGAAAATTGGTTTCATTCCAAGTTGGACTTTCCCAGTAAATAAATAAAATTAGACATTAGAATTGTTTGCTAAAGGAGGTAGGATTAGTTTTACCTAAAAGCATCAGAAAAAAATATTTTGGGGGTGATCATGAAAAACATGTAGGCACTGCCAAATTAAAATCCATAAAACAGCAAAATACATAGAACAAGATTGAGAAAAATGTTGGCATGCTGAGCTAAGTGAATTTATCCATGAGTGTCTACCCGCAATGTGTGTGTGAGATTCAGAAAACCAAGCTACACAATGTGACTAGGCCAAATGATGTGGTTGGTCGTGTCACACAGTAATGAATGTATAATTAGGCACTGAGTATAATAATGAGGTAAAATAAGACAGTTAAGTGTTTCTGATATGTTTAAATGCCACGTAACAAAACAAGATGGCAGAGAGTTTCAAACATGTTTAAATGCCATATAACAAAACAAGATAGCAGAGAGTTTCAAACATGTTTAAATGCCATGTAACAAAGCAAGATAGACTCCCGGATTCATGAAGCTTGCGCCAGGCGCAGGCGTAGCGTAGGCGGCATAACGTCAAATATGTCCGCCAAGCGATTCAGGTACGAACCAATCCCACGTGCACTACCGTCGTATGCCAGAGCTACGCAGCCCTCGGCATAGGTATGCAAATCACCCCATGCTAATGAAGGCATACAGCGATTCACGAAGTGGTGCAGGCATAGCGCAAGCCCATGGAAATGTAAACCAAAAAACATGGTTTACATTTTCCCAAACAGAACATCGGAGTTATGGAAGCGGACCACACACATGTATTACAAAGTTAACATATGCCAATGGAGAAATACACAGCCAATGGCACAAGAAAAGATGCACAACACCTAAAAAACAACATTTAATGTCATGTCCACAGTAACGCACAGTACAACTGCAGGGCATGTGTGTGCAAACAGGAATACAAAGGAAATATATAAAAATGGCAGAAAATCGCAATGAAAGACAAATCAGGATTGCACCATAATATGCAATGGTAGGCATGGCACACCACAAGCAAGGGACAAGGGTTGCCAGGGGCCCGCGACAGTGGTCGGCGCTGTAACTATGAATTAGTAGTCAATGCCATGCAAATGAGGCAGGTAATACTGAATCGCAAACGTCCCGCCAGATTAAGGATGTACCTGACAGCGCAGCGCTATAACACCGAGGAGTGTATCAAAGATGATGCATGACATCAGCAGAGGGGTGTGCCACCTTATCAGTAGGCACATTGGAGCAATGTAAATCTGGCCTGGCCGTTGCTAAGCAAAGCTGAAGGACAGGGGTGGGGAGGAGGGTATAGCACCATTTAGCTGAGAGCACACATGTTGCTCGAAAGCGCATGTGTACGGGGATGAACTCGTGCCCGAAACCCGGTAAGCAAATGCATGCACCGTGAACAATAGTACAAACAGGAAGGTCATGGGAAGAAAAGAAGGAAATGCCGAAGCAGGGTAATCGGCGTAGTAATGAGCAATTAACACCAATCAACACACGGCGGCCAATCGACGTCAATAGACAAGCCTGCATGCAGAAACCTGCAAAACAGGATAGGGGAGGCATAGGATTGCAAAGAAAGGTGTGGAGGACCTGGAGTGCAAAGATAGGAGAACTGTCATAGCAGAGCAAAGCAAACCCACAGTAGATCGGCAATAGCACACATTACGCAAGATAAGCCAGGTCTAGGAAAGTACAAATGAAAGCAGGCAGCTGGATGCATGCCAGCAAATGGTAGGTGTAACATGCACAAATGTAAACGGAAGGGCAGGAGGTAAGCACGGCATCCAAATGTAATGCAACACCAAAGGTAACACAATAGCGGTTTCGTAAATAAAACACAGAAGATACCCTGTAGCCACAATCATACATACACACCCTATGACATCATCAGTGTTCACAGCAGAACAGTATAAAGTGTGAAAGCACCCAACACACACCTGTGTATTCCCAAACACCACACCATAGGTGTAAACAGACGGGGAACTTTTAAAATGTACATGTTGGGAGCAGCCATAGCTGTGATTCATCAGCATGTGTTACAGACCAACGGTGTTGTGGAGGATGATGCCGACAACCACTGTAGGCCTCGGAGGAGGAGAAGAGTGTTCAGACCAAGGGTAACTTACCAGGGGCTACATGATCTGGAGATAGCAGAGCATTACAGGGTGGACAGGGACATCTTACAGCAAATAGTAGAGCTGTGCCGGCCACGCCTGAGAATGAGAAACAACAGAGTAACCCATCCCAGTGGACATGAAGGTATGTGTAAGATTGCGAATACTAGCCACAGGTACCTTTCGAAGGCCAACTGGAGATATAATGGGGATCTCACAGGCATCGGCATCCAGGGTACTACACCAGTTCCTGGATGCCATGTTACCACATGCCAATGAGCATATACACTTCCCCCGAACTAAGGAGGAGTTGGCCAGCAATATGCGTCACTTCCACCGTGTGGCAAACTACCCGGAGGTACTGGGTGCGATAGACTGCACGCACATACAAATTAAGTCACCACCCGGTGAGTATGGTAGGTGCTACATAAACCGCAAGGGATTCCACTCCATCAACTGCCAGGTTTTGTGCAATGCCCAGGGCATTATCATGGATGTGTGTGCTGGCAGCCCTGGAAGCTACCACGACTCCCATATCTGGCATGCCTCACAGCTGTATCAGGTATTTATCAGGTGGAACATCCCACAAGGTCACCTTGTGGGGGATGCTGGCTATGCACTGGAGCCATGGATGATGACCCCCATCAGAAATGCACACACACCAATGCAAGAATGCCATAATGAGGCACACGCACAAACCAGAATCATCATAGAGCGTGTGTCCAGGATGCTGAAATCACGGTTCCGGTGCTTGGACACATCTGGTGGAGCCTTGCAGTATTCTCCAGGCACGTGTGCCCACATCTTCATAGTATGTGCCATGCTACATAATATGATCCTGCGGAAACAGCTGCAGCAGGGTCATAATGGGGGAGGGCCTCACAGCCCACCACAAGTGCCAAGGCCAACACAGGCACAGAGGGATCCAGACCACGGACACACTGTGCCAGCCCCAGTAGGCAGACGGAGGCGTGCCCAATATGCCTATGCCTTGGCAAAGAGGGAACGTATAGCACATACCTTGACAGTGTAGGCTCCCACGGACTGACATCCCTCCACACCTGCACACCGTAACATGGATGGCACGCAAACACGACTACCTGTAAATTGTGATGTATAGGTGGCCCACTGTGGAATCCTACATAGGCAGCCCTCAAACATTGTACACGCAACAGCCATGGGAACACGGAACTGTCAACACCTGAACAGTAGATGCGCCCATCAGCATCTGTCGGTGCTGTGTGTATAGGTTCCCAGGTACATCGGTAGGTACACACCCAATTGTCAGAGGCAAAACACCAAACGGGGCAAACAGTGACACCCGTCGCCACAACATCAAGTAAGCAACTGTCGCATACTGGAGCAGAGGCAATCACGGGAGCACATGTGTGTAAGCACTGTCCTACACACAGTCATCACGGATTACCCACTGCATTACTGAGGGGCTCCACAAAATGTAATCATGGATGTAGTGTCAAGGCAGGGGATGTACCCATGACAGGCATTAGTCACCCCGGCATGCTGCATCCACAGTCGTATGAAGGTGTAGCAAATTATCGGGTGTACATAATTGTGATATACATACCCAGTGCTGGAGTACAGTCAGTAAACATCACATGGACATACCATTAACTGGACCCATCAAGTTGTAAACTAACGGAGTCATCCATGTGAATGTAGTGTGGAGTAACTGCTGTAGTGTACTGCACATACAAATTTACATAATTCGTGTACAACCCCCCAGATGTCTAAGTGGTACATGTAGTGACTGTCGTGCATGTTCCCGGTCCCACGTCCCGCAAGGGATGTAACATAATCCCGACGGCACGGGTAATGCAGTCTGGATGCAGGTCATCAGAATATGTGTAGCACACGTTAGCGGGAATAAGTGTTGCCCACAGCTGGTAAGCGATGTTTAAATACGACTATACGGATATGCGCGAAACAGGGCTAAGTGTCACTGACCACTGCGCAGATCACGGTCAATGATGTACAGAACAGGTGACACCAGCATTAGTCACCCCTGAACAAATAGTGCCTGCTCTGAAGGGTAAAACGACCATTGCCAAGAGTGGAACAGGCAGTCATGTACACAATCACCCAACACTATTGCTAGGCAAGATGTACATACAGTAGGGTTGCCACAGTTCAAATGACCAATGTGGGACATACGCCAGATGTCAGCAGGACGACACACACCCAGCCAGGATGAAGACCAGAACAACAGTGTTTTGCATAGATAAAAAGCTTATAGTTTAGTAATGGTCGCAGGTACATGTTCCATGTCCTGTAACATGTAGGCGGGTCAGATGCACAATAAGGGTGACATGCAACAATGACATAAACTATAGGGAATATGTTTGTCCCAAAGTCACAGGACATTTGCTATGTTCACAAATATTTCGCAGGACACAACTGCACAAAGAGGGATTGTCCCTCGCAAAGTGGGATGGGAGGTAATCTTAACCTATGGCAGGTGTGTAATGTGACAGGTACAGACACAAACATGCAGAGTCTTGGAAACACAGTATACACTGACAAACACACAATGAAAGGCGTAGCGTGCCTGTCACCACCCCTGTCTGAGATATGTATATAATATATATATATATATATATATATATATATATATATATATATATATATATATACATACAGATATATATATATATATATATATATATATCTACACATATATAATACAGATAGAAAGGGCGATAGTGTGATATATGTCGATATACAAGGGGTCACTGGCATCTGCAAATATATAGATAGGTCGACGACATTCTAAACACCTTTGAGGTACAAATAAACAGGATACCGTCAACTATGGAACGTGTCACACACCGACACGCATAACCAGGAGGATGAAAGACAGAAAGAACACAGTGCTGGAACAGTAGAACCGCGAGCAATAGGACGATAGTAAGGGCATGTAGTCACCGCTGTCAGTGGTGCAGACCACGTAGGTACCATGTACAACTGTGGTTGTGTGTGATGTAGCCTGTGTATGTGTGTGATGAGGGTGCCATGTGTGTTCCCGTGTGACTAAAGTGTGTTGTGTGTGTCCACATAGTGTGTCTGTAGGTGGCAACTCGGAGGTAGATGACTATGGTAGGTGCGGGTATAGCTATCCATAGGCATGCGGTAAACACCTGTCCCACATCAGGAGGGACGGACCTTGCTGGGCAGGTGTGTCCTGACATGAAACATTAGAAAGGGCAACTGTCCATGAGTGTAGGACATTAGTATGTCTCACATAATATGCAATAGTTGCAGGAAATACTCATGCCTGTATGTAAGAAACAGAAATGTTACATGCAAACCGATACGTAGTGAAGGACCAAGAACAATAGGTTTGTAATAAGGATAAAAGTATGTGCTATCCCGTGTACTGACCGTGGCCATATGTCAGCCTGTAAACACCACTATGTGACCCGCAAGTGTCCAACTATGGCCATATGAAAAGGTGGCAAGCCATGTGACAGAGGGTCTGACACCAACACCACTGCAATGACAGCAAATATCTGGGGCAGACATACACGGGATAGCGTTCATTTACAAATATCTCTGCACATATCGCCGTACATCCGGAGGTATGGAAGTATCAACCACACTTGCATACCATATTGAAACCAATTAACAATGGCCCACAGTAAATTCCCGTAATAGAAGTCTATTAAGTGATAGCACAGTAATTAGGGAAGGGACCCACACACATATATATGGACTACGTAGAAATGCAAGCCCCACAATGCTACGTACACCCGCCTTCACACCCATACTGTAAACAATAGCAATACAGACCATAACCACAGCCCAAACATCTAGTTAGTCAATTACATCTGCTGAACTGTTGACATACCTTGTGAGAGACATTTAAAGGCACCATGCAAAATTGTATCCATCGTATAACGGAACAAATGGCGATGTTACAGGTGTTTGCAATAGTCCTTTATCAGACGGGTGGGATGACAGGTACAGTCACAGGTAGAATCACACACAATCCACGGGGGACATGACCCCAAAATAGACTTGGCTTTACACAAAGCAGTTGCAATTACACACAACAAAACACAATACAGGCCGTCTCCCCAAAGGCAGGGCAAATGGCCAATGCCCAGGTGGAGAATTCAATTATACCCCACTGCTGCTGCGTAATTGGCAAATGCAGTAGCTGCACAGCTGAAGTGCACGTAATTAGTCATACCGGACCACCAATTGGCGGCAGTAAACCACATGTTGCAGGTATAGATGTGTATAAGGATGACTTGCCAGATATGCAAACTGTATGCTCATACCGTATAACAGTTGCAAGAGTGATACAAAGGAGCGAGATAGAGATGAAACACCAGAACGATATCAAGGTATGTATAACACTAACTGTATGTATAGTATGTTCTGAATTACGTAATGTCAGTGTATGCATAGCCTGGTTTGCAGTAATTAACAGTGTCCGCCATGCATAAAATGGAGAATGGTATTTATGTAGTGATGTCTCGCTGATCGTACCAATGCTTGTAGAAGATGTGCGTCCAGCAGTGGGCCACACGGTAAACAGCACAGACACCACAAGGGATGCAACATGATGGCATTAAATAGAACAATGTCATACGACCCACCGTCAGTGGCAGGGTATGTCCAATAAGTACATGCCATAGCAGGGGATAGTATATGTAGATATACTGTAACAGTACTCATGTGTATGGGCATATAACGTCAATGACATGTCTAAGGTGGACCCTCTGTGCAAGTAATGGTTGAATTATGGGATACCATGTAAAACATGTGTAATGTATAGTACAGTAGATTGATACATCAGATATGTTACACAGGAGAACAGGCATATGATGCATAACAAAGGTATCATATAGTGATGTGAGTACTATGTAATTAAGATATGTATAAACAGTTATGATGAAATAACTATGTACTCCACTCTGTGCATTTGCAAAGGATGCAAACATTACTCCCATACTAGAATAGTGGAAGAGATGTGACAGACAAACATGAACATGATTGGCATGTACAATAACAGTAGACATATGGCCCGTAGTCATGGGACATTGTAATAGCGTGACAGTCAATCTAACTGGAAGGGCTATACCAGTAACCATGCACAAAGGACATGTAATAGCTGCACAGGTTCATAGTGGTGTACCATGCAGTCTGGCAAGTCAATGTGTAACAACAACTACAGTGTGCACACCAGTGGCACCTCTCCAGGGTAGTGTCCTGTGAACAGAAGAGCCATGTGTAACCTGCATCACTGCACAGTACAGCCACTGCAGTGATCCCTGGCATACATGTGTCCTCCATCCAGCAAGCAAGGTATCACATGAACACTGCTACTGACTGTCCATGCGTGATGTACATACAAAACATGTCCCAAAGCATGGTGAGTGTCCAGTCTGGGAATGCAACCCCCAAGCACATGCCACACACAGTCCCGTGTGTGCACATATCCATGAGCATCATGGTCATAGTGGCTATTGTGTATGTTGTGTATGCAGAGTATATCCATAAACATATTTGCAGACATGGGCCCTGTCTTTGCAGCAGACGTCACCCCTGAGTATGTAGTCTGCAAATGTGGACAGATGTGGTGTCTGTACATAAGCCGCATACGTCACCAGGTGTAGCTCAATAAACATCATGGTGTTTTAATGTTGGGGTATGTAAAGCTGTTGTGTAAGGTACACCCTATGTGGGGTGTTGTACCCATGGATGTGTGTATACGTCCAGTGTTCAGAGGTACAATGGGTGCCTATGTACCAGCTACACACCCAGGACAGACATGTGTGAACATGTAGAAGGATATCCACGCCACAGTGGCAATGTGGTAATCACAGGAGTGTGTGCGGCATACATGTGTCTCACACACATGTACAATGCAACATGTATGTAGGGGAATAACACCTATGTGATAACCAGTGGGAGGATGGTGTACTGCAAAGGTGATGTACACACCAAGTGTCATGCAGGTAGAGGCCATGATGTTTATATCGGTATCTCTCACAGTGACACCCGTATGGATGGGGTCTGTATCAGCTGGTGGAGCAACAATGGTGCTGGGTATGCAGTGGTCTGTAAAGCTAGGCAGGGAAGTCCCCTCAGTGGTAGCCTGTACCTCAGGGAAGCATATACCGAACATGAGGGCCCCATGACTGAGGACTGTGGTAAGCCAAGTGTAACTGGATTGCAGTATGTGATTTGGTATGCCACCCTCAGTGTGTGTGTCCCATCCATTAGCCACATTGAATAACATCTGGAGACATATGTTGTGATGTGCAGGTGGATGGGTATGTAGTCAATACCAGAATGGAGAACGGTGCTGAATGGCAGCGAGAGGACAATGCAGGCTGTGTGGACACCCGTGGCATCATCAACAACTCTGGCAACTGTAGGAAAGGTGTTCAACAGGTGTAGGAGGCATGCTGTGGCCCCAACAAGACCAACCCAGCTGGCATCAAAGGACTGGGGCACAACAGAGACTCGACGAATGATGTCCATGATTATGTGCCCTATAGCCATGCATAACAGACCAGTGAGGTGTGTAGGGCAATAGTCCCAGTCGTGCAGTGTGGCGCCACCTGTGAGGAGTGTTACAGTTGCTGTGTGCCAGTCAGGGGGGACAATGTCTGGTACAAGGCTATTACTGAATATGGTGTCCCAGTGGGGAGAAATGCTGTTCAGAGTTCTGTGGACATCACAGCCTGGGCTATTGCAGGGTGACAAGGGGCCTGTGTCCTAGGACATATAGAGTACAGGTCAGTACTGTGTAGGTGTAACTGCAGGTACACCGCAATGTACCTGCAAGGAATGTGGCCCTGCAGGGAGTGAGAGGGTGTAATGTTAGCAATGAAGCCATCAGACAGGATGTTGCCAACATCACCTGTTACTGTCATGTTCCAGAGTGACAGTTGTATGTGTGAGCAGATGTGGGTATTGCATACAACTACTGACATACCACCAAAATGCCCTGTGGTACATCTCGGAATGTGTCGCAGTAATGCGTATGTAGCTAGTTATGGTGTATGTGATATGGGATCCTGTGGCCCTACAGAGGCTGACCAGTGAGTCACCCCACCCATGGGAATGTACACCACTGTGTAACAGCCCCCACCTGTTGTTGTAAAGTATGTCCGTGGGACTGCACCCCCAGAGTGTCGTCTGTATTCTGGTGTGTACCTGCATGGCTCTGTGTGGAATAGCATGAACCACATTGTCGTGTACGTGCTATTGAAGTGCACTGGGGTATGTCTCAGCATTTGCATGTGCATTGTCCACCTGCATGTGTGTCACGACAACAACTACCGCTGTCATACGACATCTGTAGTTGGTGTTGTAGTACTCATCTACTGGGTATGCCGAGAAGTGTGTGGTGCCGGTATGTGGCTAACAAGGGTGGGTAGCAGATGTTCGGATTCCACCAATGAGGGGACAACCGCAGGTGTCGAACAGCAATCACATGTTGGTAGTGTCCATGTCAAGGATACTGTTGGTCTTGGAGGTGGTGTATAGGTCGAACCAGCTGAGCGGAGGTTATGACTCATGCACAGTGTACGCCTAATGTGTCAGTACATGTGTGGCTATCACAGTTAGGTGTGGGTTACTGTCAGTCTCACATTAGTAGCAGCAGTAGTTCCGGACACAGTCATATGCACGTGGAGCACCTGTGATGCATTGTGCAAAGTAACCAGCCGGGATGTTTGTACAACATCGTGGAATATGGGGACACCTCAGCTGTGGGTGTGCCAGTCCAGGTACGTGCCTGAGAGGTACGGTCTGTCTATACCCAGTCATTGCAGTTGTGCTCTGCAGAGCCAAGAGGTAGGTCCCAGTCACTGCAGAGATATTGCAGTGGTGCAGTATCAGGTGTGTCTTGCCTGCGTGCATCACAGAGGATGATGTCAAGCATTGTGTGACATGACCACATGCTTCGCTAGCCTGTTCCCGTTCTGGTGGTGACTGTTATTGGGCTCTGTGCAAGACAGGCAGTATAACAGCAGCAAGAGACCAACATGTGATCCGTACTCCCAGGGCTGACAGGTGCAGGTCAACTGTGCCACAGCATCATGTTGTTTGGCCGGGACTGTCAAAGTGGACGTATACTAGATGCCTGTGGAATGACAGCAGAAGCAGGGACAACTGTTGGGAGTGACACAGTCGTTCGTAATACAGTGGTAACAGGTCCGGATGAATGCAAAATGCTTCCCAGGGCGTGGACCACACCAGCAGGGCGACAACACTGGTGGGCTATTGCATGTCCCTGCACACATAGTCTGTGCCCTGAGTGACAACGTCTGTCACACAAACATGGAAGGGGAGTCACACCGTACCTGCTGACTTGCGGCATGTGTGCATAGGTTATGCTGCAGAACCAGTTACTGGACAGCAGGATGTGAGTGACTATCGCCTTATGCAGCCTGCTGAGTGGAACAGCAGTGTGACTGCCGACATTCACCTAAGACAGGTGTGTTGAGTATATTCTGACACCCTATTGGCTGTATGTGATGGGCACACGTGTCTGTGGGCTACAGGTTGGTGTGGTTGTGTTTGGCGATGTGGGCTGTTGTTGGTGCCCTCACAGAGTATGGAGGGGTACTGTACAAGGTGTCTCCATATGTGTGGCCTGTGGTGGGGATCATGTGGGACCATGTGATGTGTGGGGTGCGTTGCCAATGTTGCACAACCCCACATGACTGTCAGGTGCAGTCAGGGTTGGTGACAGTATAACCCCCAGCAGGGCTGCATATGTGCATCCCCCACAGGCTGTACTGTTGTATGTTGGGAGGTATGCATTGACTGTGGACATGAGTATAGCTCTATTGCCACATGTACAACATAGTCATCATAGTGACAGGCAATAGCACTGGTATGTGCCAGTTGGACATGCCTGTATATAAGTGGTACGTGGCAGGTGGACAGGCCGTAGAAACCATCATGTCTCACGAGATATGTGAGTGATGCGTGTACGACAGCTGTTGTACAGTTATCAAGCTGGAAATGTATGGACAGACAGTGTACCTGTGAGGACTGGTGTGAAATGGGTGCTAAACTAAGCAGTAGCTCATAACATGCCAAGAAGCTCTGAAGAAGTGCTGAGCATGCCCACACATTACAGATAGGGTGTTGTATACTATCAACCCACATGTGTTGACAACAGTCATGATTGGTGGCACCGCATCAGAACACTGCCGGGTATGGTCTGCAGGTTCATGAACCATTATCAATGTAGATGTTAGCAGTACAGATGTACAAGACAGTATGGATGTTCGGCTACAGATGCCTGTGTATGTCACAGGAGTGTTCTACTAGTGGCCTGTTGACAGACTCACAACTAGCAAAGGTGCTACAGTGACATGTGCATATCACACAGTGTCAGCTACAGTAAACCAGGGTTAATGTGTTGTACCCCACCCACATTGTAGCCCATACCACACAGACAAATGTCAGCCATCTGTGTATGTGATGATGTGAATGGCCATGACCTATGGGCAATTGTTGTCACAGTGTTGTGAACAACATACAGAATGGGCTGTGTGTGTGATGTGTGTGACATATGTGCACATTCTGGTGGATGATATCAGCAATGACACCAGTAGGGGAATACCCCCATACCCATTAGGAAACACCTAGGCTGTGGTCAACAGTATGGACACTGTGTTAGGGATGGTGTAGAGTAGTACACCTCCCTGAGCTGGAGACATCTCCCTGGCCCTTTAGGTAGTCATCAGAGGTACCCATGACATGACAGGGTGGTATCCATGTGCACGGAGATCATTGGACAGGCATACACAGCACCCGTGTGACCAATATTGGAATACACATCACCCTCCAGGGGTAGGGCCCATGCGTGGATGGCCAATACCAGCCTCCACAATACTCACCTCCAGTATGCAGCATGCTATCCACCTTGCATACAGACATATGCGACACTAAGCTGTTAGACATGCTACATGTCCATAGCCTGATCTGAAAGACATACGTCATGGACAACCACCGTCCTACGACTAGGATGGCCACATGCTGGACAGATCCCTGTGCCATACCTGTGACATACTCCCGCCATACCATGCAGCCCTGTCCACATAGCTGCACATATCACCCCTGCCATACATGGTGTGATGGCCATATGGTAGATGTAGTATCATCTATCTGGATCAGTAATGTGTCACTGATGCCCCTCATGGTAGCATAATGGGTGTTGGAAACAGCTAGGAAACCCAGCCCGTACATGCTATAGCTGATAACCTTACCTGCGAATGACGTCCGACTAGCCACTGTCCCATGTCTATCACATGTGCAACAGCTGTGCATTGTAGATGTCTATGGAAAAACAGATGGATGTACAGGATTCCATGCGTACTTGGTGCATTGTCACTGCCCAAGTCCAGTAAGGCTGTGTCTGTGTTGATATGTGACATATCCACAGCATCTAGGTCAACAGCATTACCATGGATACATCAGGCATGGGTAGATAGGTAAGAACACCAGTGCATGCAAACAGACATGTCCACATGGAGACTGACGTCACATGCAGTAGGAACACTAATGAGGTGACACACATATATGGGGATGATATCTAATGCATACTGGGTGTTACATGTGTGGGACACATACATGCCAGTCGTGTTAGTGTCATGTTGATTTGCAAAGATAACTGTGCGAATGTACTAGAATGTATGTGCAGCAGTACATGTCTGTAAATGTGACCTGTCACCTTCATCATGTCTTACAGATAATGCCGCGTACACGCCTACATGCATATAGCCGACAGAGGATGATGTCGTAATACCGTACCTCCATGAGAACTACGAGGCATTATTCAGCCACGTGCCACAGCATGCACAGCAGCGGGATGACCTGTGGCAGGATCTTCGCAGGAGGGTCAATGAAGTGGGCGGCCACAACTGCACCTACCAGCAGGTGCGCAGACACTGCATGGACCTCATACATCATGCAAAACAGCGTGCCACTGCAATCGCCAGAGAACAAGGTGGTACGGGTGGTGGGCCACCAACCCAGCCTCCACTCACACACATGGAGGAGCTACTGGCCAGTCTGGGAACACCCTCTGAACAGCCCCCACAAACAGTAGCTGCCATTGTGGAGGTGGGTGTCTCCCAACCAATGAGCCTGGAGTTGCCTGGTAAGTCAGTACTGAACATATGGCCAGTATATCCCACGTATGTGCATGTGTCAGTGTACATCATGTAATGTAACAACATATGCAAGGTATGTGGACACACATGCTTTATGCTACCCTGTGTATGCACCATACCTCCGAACTCTACAGGTAATTGCAGGATGTCCAAATGTCTGCCTCATATTGTCAGTGTGTTCCCCTTAATATCTGTCCCTTACTGGCAAATAGCTGAGGAATGGAGTCATTAAATGATGACATACAGTTTTGTCTACGACTGCACGTTCTGTTGCAAACCCATGTGCATGCAAACCTATTGGTCTATCAAATATCCAGGTTAGTAAGAGCAATATGTCACAGATGTCCCTATATGTCCCCCATCATAGGAGGCGTTGTCCACATTTATTGTTCTAAGAGGTTGAGAGGTATGGTATGCACACATGTGCTGACTATATGTTATTGTACAGGTGAATGTGTTAACCTGCACTGTGCACCCTGTGGCTGTCATACAGTCATGGATAAGGTTCATACTGCTGTGTCACCCTATACAGGTACCTCTGGTGTGCCGCACAGACAAGAGTCCGTTGCAGGTGAGTCTATCATCAGTATCAGGCATGTCAAAGCATAGATCTATTCG
Organism: Protopterus annectens; assembly: GCF_019279795.1. NCBI lineage: Eukaryota > Metazoa > Chordata > Ceratodontiformes > Protopteridae > Protopterus > Protopterus annectens. The sequence goes on from NC_056748.1 coordinate 1,072,741,834, forward strand.
CCATGTGGCCAGTTAATACATGGATATACAGGCTGCATCACCCGTCATTCACACAGGCCACCCATGTGCAATATATACAACTGAAATGATACACAGACATGAAACTACAGTATTTGTCATTGCTACATGTGTGTCCAGCTGTGCATACAACGGTGAAGGTGTTCTACAATGGAGGCATATGTACTATACAGTGGAACAGAATGTGTGGTACACAAACCAGTACTGCACAGTGAGCTGTGATATGGGCAGACCACAGACGTCACCATTGTGTTATATGCTCCTGCAAAGGTTTCACACATGGTGATGTTCCATCCGACATGTCCGAAACACGTAGCGTTTTGGTTGCAATATTGTCACAATTCCCCATAACCCATACCCCACATACACCTGTTGTCTGCATAGCCCTGTGGATGGTGGCATAACCAAAATCTATGGGTGTATGTCATATGGGACAACACAGACATGTGTGATAGATGGCCATCACATACATGACCAACACATGTGCACACATGGCCATGGGGGATGGCCAGAGACACGTAGCCACACAGAAGACGGGATGTGGATACACCCTGTCCCACTTTGTCCACACATGGTCCAAGTACAGCCATACTAGACCGATTGTACAGGTGATGTGGTACGCTGCACATCATAACTGCTTGTGCACAGCTATCGGAGGTGTCAGTGACATGTACCTCATAAGATGTGTTGAACATGCTGTCTGTATCATAGCATGACAGTAGTCACCTTCACAGATTCCACTGACAGTGACACCAGGCCACAGAAACAGTACCTTTCCCCCCTGCCGTAGGACATCACTGTTAGCTGTGCACCATGTGTGCATGGTACATCAATGTCATGTGTAAAATGGTGATGTGACAGGTTTGCTATGTGTGGACATGGTTGCCAGGCAGCTAACACTCTATAGTCATCATGCAGGGGTGTCATCTGTATGTCCTCCAGTGACCTGGTACATGACACAGCATGGTTGGGTGTGTATACACCTCAGCATCATAGGTCACAATCCACAGGTATGTCATGGGTATGCATGCAGTTCTGGATATGCAATGTGTACATAACATGCACTGTTTAGCAATATAGATGCCTCAGGATGCCATGCAATGGCACAGTGTCTGTACATCACACTGTACAGCAATGTAGATGGCCCAGTCCCCTACCATGCCCATGCACATTTGCTCAACATGCATTCTATCTGTAGGGCATATGGACAACACCACAATGTGATTCCCAGTACAATGCTGTACATGTGTCACGACACCATTGTGTCAGGCATGCATGCATGTTAATGAACATGTCAGCAGATTACATGTCAAGGTCACGTCAGCCATGTGTACTGTTATCCTGTTCTGGTCCACATGGTGTATCACGAGGATGCATGCATACTACCATGATCGTGTGAATTGCATGGATAATGATATGACACCTGCCTGCTGTAGTGTGCATTCCAGGGGGTATGCTTACAAACATTATTGATGTCTGAGCTGCATGCTGTCAGCTGTATCACAAGCATGCTGCATGCCATCTGTCATCTCACATGCATGGTGTGTCAGTGTGTGTGTGTGTGTGTGTGTGTGTGTGTGTGTGTGTCAGTGTGTGTGTGTGTGTGTGTGTGTGTGTGTGTGTGTGTGTGTGTGTGTGTGTGTGTGTGTGTGTGTGTGTGTGTGTGTGTGTGTGTGTGTGTGTGTGTGTGTGTGTGTGTGTGTGTGTGTGTGTCTATTGTAATGTAGAGTATTTCTTTGCATTCACAGGTGATGTAGGTGCGTTACCCTCCTGTGGTCCATCTGATAGTGTCCCCACAGATGCTAGCAGTGATGAACATATGCACGAGGTACAGGCAGGGATGTCAGGGGTGGAATCTGTGCCAACGGTTGCCATCCCAGCTATGTCCACCTCTTCCCCGCACACAGTTCAGCTGCCAACACATACCGCATCTACAGTGGCCATAGAGGAAGGACAGTCATCGTTTGTTAGCGTTGAACAGGAACGTGTGGTGGCTACAGAAGGTGTGTCTCCACACCATGGTGGCAGTATATTGACTGCAGAAGTGCCACACAGGCATGTGGCTGGTGCTGCTCATAGGAGGACCTCTGGCAGACATGCACCTGCAGGACATAGAGCAGCAGCTGGGATCACCAGATGCATGTTCCAGACTGTAATGGTGGCACAGGCATGTGCCGAACGGCAGAACAGAGAAGGGCAGAGGCTGCAGAGGGCTGTTATCAGTACCCTAAACAACAACATCCAGGCATTGGCAGGTGCTCAACAGCAGCTTGCTGATGTTCTGGACAGGCGATTGGGTGACATGGTCAGAATCCTCGACCATGGCATGGCAATCCGTGATAATGAGCTGTCTGTGCTGGAACATCTGGTAGGGGTGAGGCATAGGACATATGGACGTAGGCCAGCTACACCACCTAGTGCAGGTCAACGCATGCATGCCACCTCACATGGCCACTCCCATAGTGCCGGTAGCAGTAGCAGTGCAGCTGGTACTGTGATGTCCACACCAGGTCACAGCAGGCCATGTGGACATGGCTCTGGACGTTCCCGGCGGGGACACGTTTCCAGTGGCCATGTGTCATTGGACAGTAGCCATTCTGTACCTCTGCCTGGTAGTGCCCGTGCAACCCCTGGCAGGTACAGGACACGTGGCCGTGTCCGGTCACAGTGAGCTGTACAACCTGGTCTGTACATTCTGGAGCTGTCCATAATACCCTTGTGTAGGCCTCATAAATGACAGAACTGTGTGCACACATACACGCACACAGCGAACACAACTGTAGGGCTCCACAACACCCACATACATACGGAACAGACATGTCCATTCAAATCACTGGCCCTTACCCACACACATGATGTCATCCATTGGTGCAGCCTATGCCCCTGGCAAACAGTATCATCCTGTGCATATGATGAAGCCTGTGCCATATCCCTGTCATCCACACCATTGTTGCAGGGATATGCTCATATGGTCTGATGCACAGGGTGAGCAGACTAGAGAGGTGTATCTAACATTACTTGTGTATGCATATTACGGGATGTGTATGTTGCATTGGTCGTGTGTGAATACTGAGATGTGAGAGGTGTATCTCACATTACTTGTGTATGCATATTGAGGGATGTGTATGTTCCATTGGACGTGTGTGAATACTGAGATATGTGTATGTGACATCAGTGGTGTACTGTCAACATGCACCAGTCATACCATGTAGTCCAGGTGCAGCATGCATTGTGATATGTTCACAGTATGTGTCTCGGTTACAACAGTAACAGCATGTTGGTAATGCCCTGGTTCCCTCCTATGGTGTACTGGCATGTGCCTACAGGTAGCAGTGTTTGCAGTCCCCCATGTGTAACTGTGGAGTACTCACAGGCACGTATGGCAATATCAGCATGCTAAACGCACGCTCAACCCAACTGTTGGACAGTCGGACATGACACAGATGTCCAAACATGACACAGATGTCCACACATATACTGCACCTGAAGCATGTGGTCAGTTGAACAGGCTACAGCAGAAAGAGATGTGACATACATACCGGGAAACATTACAGGTATGTTGACATGGTGCAGGGGTTGTACACAGCGGTCTAGCCAATGATGATGTTAGATGCCACCTGATAGCATGAGGTCACACTGTGTAGCAGTAATACCCTGTCACAGTACAGGTACATGGCCACATTCACGGGGTCTACAGCACTATAACACACCCCATAGTGTTCATGTGTGGACCTGTACCTATGTTGCCATCACCCTTGCAGTACTTTGCACCCACACGACGTGGCACAGAGAAGGGACATACACAGGTAGCCAGTATGGCTGGGACCGATGGCATCAACAGGGTAGTAGACTACATCACCATGAGGGGTTAGTGATCCTGTTTCCACAGTATGGTAGCATACACCCTCACACCAAGCACCAGACAGCCATACATACATACACAGACACACTGTGGTGACCAGCTATGTGTGTACAGATAGCCGATGTGTGTGATGCACCACACCTGCCGACCTCATGCTTTCCACACTGCAGTATGTACAGATCTGTACAATGGTGTCCAGTGATGTGTTACATCTGGAACGTAGTCCCCACCATATGTGGCATGTGTGCTCTCACAAGCGGACACACACGACAGTGCTGGGAATGATACACCTGCCATAAGATGATCTGTTTGATAGACATGCAGCGGTACTGTCCGCAGTATGTGTACCAACGCTATGTCTGGCAATTGTGTGGCTATGTGCACATGGGTGGATGTCAGTGATACAGGTGTCACGTGACATACAGTTGGCTACACCTGACCGCTGTGTATGCGTTGTCATCACCATCAAGTAACAGTGACATACCGTACTGTTTGCACATGGCATGGTAGGGTGGCGTGTGACACAGCTGTGAGCCATCCCTTGCACACATACATCTACACAGGTGGATCACCACCTTATGTACACAGATCCCTCCATACTGGATGTACAACCAACTGTACTGTCTGTATGTCACCATATACAGGTGTCAGTGATGGGGCTGCATTGCGACTGCATGTTGTAGTTGGGCACAGCTGTGGCCACTGCACATGCATGGTTGCTGCATGCACAGTACAGATTGTACATGTTTGTTGGTCCTACATGTGTCTCCTGTAGCCATGTTTGTATGCATTGCTATTGGTGGACATGTGTGTTGACATACATGACACATGGACTGTGGTATGATATCACGGGTGTCATGGGCGACTACTACAGGGGAATGTGTCCTCCGACATTGCTACCTCCTGTACTGTGAGCATTCAACAGACATGGACCCACCTTCCATTTGCGTGCGTATGATTGCTTAGGCCACTGTTCTGCACGGGGGACAGCAAAGGCTTAACTATGTACATATGTGTTGTGTGTGGTCCATGCACACATCCACTGCAATCACATGTTTGACATATCCAAACATGCGTGTTCGTTGGTGTACAGCAACACTCATGTGTCACAGCTGTGTACCACCCGGGGCCCCTGGTATGTCTTGAGCTGACCTGGTCATGTATAGTGGAATACTTGCAATGCATAACACCTGTTGGAACCCTCTCAGTACATGTGAACCCTGCACAGTTGCTATAGACCTCTGTACAGTCCACTGGTCATGTGTCACATGGTGTTGTGGTAATGTATGGCTGTGTACTGCTGCAGCAACGACATGGTGATGTCTCAGGGGCTACAGTGTAGACTGCGGTGTGTACATCTGGGATCTGCACCTGTGACAGCTGTGATGGCAGCTGAGCATGTGCTGGTCACTGCATGTGTGTGACCGCTCTGTGCGTGGGGACAGTTATGCCTTCATCTTACGGTTTATCTGAGGATGAACAGTTTGTTTTAAATAAAGGACTGACATTTATGCCCAGTAAGTCTTGTGTATATAATGAAGTTATAATGGACCTAATGGTCTTTTGTCGTAATTTAGCATTGAAACAGATTTTTGGAGTGAATGAAGTGAGTGTTCATGCGTTAAGACAGCCAAGCAGTTTTGTCCCCCCTTTTTCACCAGCTATGAATTTATTTATTAATGCATGCGAACAAGATCTGATACGATATTTTCAGATGGAGACACATAGTAAGTTTTATAATCTAACATCTACACAAAGGAAAGCATTATATAATCTTGGTAACAATACAGACCTAACCATTAGAATGGCGGACAAGGGGGGTGCTGTAGTAGTCCTAGACACCCCTTGGTATGACCGTAAGTTGCGAGAGTTACTACAGGATGACAACACATATATTCCGATAAACCCTTTGGGTGTGAAAGGAGTGATAGATAGGGTACACAACGGTTTACATCAGTTTCTGCACAGTAATCTGATAGGTGAAGATCTATTTAAATTTCTATGGATAGATAAACCAGTGACACCTGTATTTAAAGCTCTTCCAAAATACACAAGTCAGAGACTGACCCACCCCTCAGACCTATAGTGTCAGGAAGGGGTGGGTGACGGAAAACATCTCCATTTGGTTGGAGAGCGAGTTGAGACCCTATTTAAGTAAATTGGATAATGTATTAAAAGACACAGGTCATTTTTTGAAGTCTTTAGGGGCTTATACAGGTGCTTTTGATGATAGGTTACTTATGGTAACCATGGACATACAGAGTTTGTTTACTGTTATAGGAAATGGATATGGCATAAATGCCATTTCAGAGTTGTTGCTTGAACTGGGTGCTACCACACGGAAGATAGAAGCCATAGTGGGTTTGCTTAGTCTGGTGTTGGAGAACAATATCTTTTTTGGATTGGAACAAGTGTAGGCAAGCACAGGGGTAGCCATGGGCACCCCTGTGCCAACATATGCAAACCTTGTTCTATCTTATTGGGAAAGAAACAAGGTGTTGAACAACTTGATGTGGAAAGACTATATCATACTGTATATGCGTTGTGTAGATGATATTTTTATTCTTTGGAGAGGCAATGACAGTTCCTTAGCAGATTTTGTATCATACCTACATACCACCACCTCTTTTCTGAAATTTACTGTTCACAGTTCATGTACACAGGTTGATTTTCTGGATGTCAGGGTATGCTTGACTCAGGAAGGCTTTTCATCTGGTTTATACAGAAAAGAATGTTGGAAAAACACTCTGCTTTCCTGTGACAGCATGCATCCACTACACATTTTTTCCAACATAGTGCAGGGGCAAGTAGCCAGGATTTCCAGAATAAGCAAGGAAGATGACATGTTTGAACAAGAGGTTGACACTCTGAAGGAATGTTTTTACACCAGGGGTTACAATAGACAGGTGGTTAATAAAAGGTGGATGTTAGCAAAGGCACAGGAAGGATAGGTATAAACCATGGCTAGGGAACACATTGACCCACACAGATGGTGGATACAAAAGAATGGTTAATAAAGATTTTAGGCTAATGTTGACTTATGGCAGCAATGTTGGTGATATATGTAAACTCATTCAAGGGAATTGGAACATCTTGACTAGTGATATGAGTTTGAAAAACATCATTGGTGATAAACCTAGTTTTAGTTATAAAAGGAATAGAAATTTGAAAGAACTGTTGTGCAATGATACCAGATCGACCAATAATGCTGGTTTACCCACAAACAAACAGGGTACTTTCCCTTGTGGGTCCTGCAAAGCCTGCAACCATATAGACAAAAGTAGTGTCTTTATACATCCGGTCACAGGAAGGACATTCAATCTGAAAGGGAGAGCCACCTGCAGAACCACTCATGTGGTTTATTTGGCAGAGTGTCATTCCTGCACCAGTTTTTATGTAGGCAAGACTAACTGTATGTTTAAGGTCAGGATCCTACAGCACCTCTCTTCTATTAGGAATGGGGATACGCACAATGCACTATTTAGACACCTGGAAGCCCATCCTTTACATGGTTTTAAATTCAGAGTGATAGTGAATGTGAGATTGAGTAAAAGAGGGGGTGACATTAAACAGCTGACTGAACTAGCTGAATCAAAATGGATTGTTGAACTTATGGCACATAGGAGTCCTGGGCTCAATGAAGTCATTCCCATGAAACCCGCCCTTAAAAATAGGCGGGTTTTTCATTGATTTTTAACTGAATTTCATTGGTTAACATGTATTTTAAATTGTTTGGACTATGTGAGAAGCTTTATCTGATGAAGGGCAGAGGCCCGAAAGCACTCATCTTTTATGTGTTTGGTGTTTTAAATAAACAGAAGGTGTTTGACTCCAGCAGTGTTCAGTCTTTTGTGACTTTTGGACGTGTATTACTAAGCATGTGGCCATGCCCAGTGACATCTTGTGTCGGTGATGTCCTTCTGTGCATGGCCGTTGACATCCTGTATAGCCATGGTGGTCATCCAGCCAACAGATGTCCATTTTCAACATCACAATGGATGCCTACGGAGTACACACTGGTCAACTATCTTGAAGGGTGTACTGTCTGTGGGCGTCCCATGACTATGTCATGTTGTCGTGGTGCACCGTATATCTTACGTTGCCACTATCACACCACTGCTGTGTGTTTGTCTATGTGTACCGTGGGACAGTAATATGTCTGTATGCTTTCAGACTGATCACTCTCTATACAATCCCTGTCGGCGTCCTTGTCAGTGCGGATGATGACACACACCTAGATGTCTGCCTCAGGGACTGCTGTGCTTAGTAATCTCAGTAGCACGTTCTGTAAATGCGTCATGCTGTAGTGTGTTAGGGTAGTTAGGTGTATGTTCGACTCCCAGCCCTGCCAAGTGTGTGTGTGTGTGTGTGTGTGTGTGTGTGTGTGTGTGTGTGTGTGTGTTTGCGCGCATGCTCCCGTCCGCCTGGGGACTCAGTCTTGCTTTTAGATGCCGCACACCACAGCAGTTTCCTACCGACGTCTTTGCCTTTGCGGATGATGACATGCACCTAGATGTCTGCCTCTGGGACTGCTGTGCTTAGTAATCTCGGTAGCGCATTCTGTGAATGCGTCATGCTGTAGTGTGTTAGGGTAGTTAGGTGTATGTTCGACTCCCAGCCCAGCCAAGTGTGTGTGTGTGTGTGTTTGCGTGCATGCTCCCATCCGCCTGGGGACGCAGTCTTGCTTTTAGATGCCGCACACCATAGCAGTTTCCTACCGAAGTCTTTGCCTTTGCAGATGATGACACGCACCTAGATGTCTGCCTCTGGGACTGCTGTGCTTAGTAATCTCGGTAGCGCGTTCTGTAAATGCGTCATGCTGTAGTGTGTTAGGGTAATTAGGTGTATGTTCGACTCCCAGCCCTGCCAAGTGTGTGTGTGTGTGTGTGTGTGTGTGTGTGTGTGTGTGTGTGTGTGTGTGTGTGTTTCCAGCTGCATGACAACAGTACATTGCTTTTACAGTATTCACTCTCCATAACATCCGTGCGGCGTCTTTGCCTTTGATGCTGCTGTCTGCAGGCTAGACATGTGCCTGTGTGAATCATGTGATCCACTGATCACGGTAGCGCGTTTTGTAACTGTGTAATGCTGTTGTGTGGTACAGTGCTTACGTTTATGTTCTGCTCCCAACTCTGCCACGTGTGTGTGTGTGTGTGTATGTATCTATCTATCTATATATATATATATATATATATATATATATATATATATATATATATGTATGTATATAGCTATATATATATATATATATATATATATATATATATATATATATATGTATAAAATGTATATTGTATATAGATATGTATGTTGGGATTATCACTCTTGACTCTGCTGCATTGTCTGTATGTTAGCACCTTGGATGTATGTACATTTGCTATGGCTCTGTGATAGTGCACATACTGTGTGGTGTAGTGATCGTGGGTTATACATGTGTAGTGACCGGTTATTGTGTTGCTGGGTATTACACGGGCATTGGAAACAATATTAGTGCAGCACCTTTGACTGGTCGTATGCAGATCTCGGCAACAGTCAGCAGTGGTTATTACATTGGAGTGTGAGTATGGCTCATATCCGTCTGTAGTAGCTGTCAAATCTATGCACCTCAGGTTAACATTACAGATGCACGTTTATCCACAGGTTGTGGTACAGATCCCAGGACTGTATGTGTAGACATTGACAGGTGCAGGACTGGGTTGTGTTGGATGCATGGAGGGGTGTCCATGGCCAGTAATGGGGATCTCTACAGCCTGGCAGGTATGGTCTGTGACTGTCCCACACCCTCCTGTATATGGCTGACACATGCTGTACCTGTGTATATGCAGACACGCAAACTTACCACAAACAGCTATGGCTATCACATACATACACCCATTGCACCACCATTGGGCCATGCAATAACCATTGTCCCTCACACACACACACCTACGTGTACATTGGATGGCTCTATGACAGCTCTGGACATGTTAACACCACACCCTGTGCATATGATGTCACCTGTGCCACCACCTGTGATGTGTAACATTGATGCAGGATCTGACTAACCTGGTGCTGCTGCACACGGTGGCTTTATTCCACTGTATTGATGTTAGCATGCTGTTAACACACAGTGTGTTACCTCCAGGTGTACTTCAGCAGGCATGATGCATTGCAGCTATGACCATCACTGTAGCATAGTTTACAGCACTGTTACTTCTGATGATGTAGCCTCCATCCATGTGCCATTTCACTGATGTGTGTAGTATTGGCAGCATGTGTGTCTGTGTGTGCAGTACGTGTATGATGTGTGTAGTACACATGTGTACATGCTTACAAACACATACACGACATTACACGGGCTTCACCATTCGTACACTAGCTTACCCGTTCTTCCACACGCGCACACGGGCTAACATGCACGCACACATGCTTACTCGGGCTTACTGGCACGCATGGGCGCAGACACGCTGTGGGCAGGTTTGCAGGTCACATTGGTGGTATCCATGGCATACGCTGTCAGTCTCCTGACGTTCCCTAGGATAGCTCATGACACGCCTCTTCCATTGAGTACTGACAGCACACATGTGACACTGCTCCAGTGAGGTTACAGTGTTTTGTACATACACACTCATGTTGTCACCTATTTTCTACTCTAACAGTCCCCTTAACCTACACTACACTGTAGAGGCTTGGCCCATATGGCATGACATGTTGTGATTCACTATCCTCAGCCTCACTTGCCTCACATTGCCTACAAATGCTTTGTTACATCTCTGGCAGGGCGCTTCCACACATAAGTACCAGTACGCAGTAGCCATGTTGTCTCCAGCTTGTCATTCATCTGCATGGCATACTAACATCTAACTAAAACTACATTTTGTATGTATATTATCCATATGTCTTGTTTTGAAGCGCAGCACGTTCACGTGGCGCTGTGCTACGCTTCCACACCAGGGATCGGGGGAGGACAACTACTGGTTCATTGATATCCAATGGACAAAGCCGCCACTGGCCTTGGACTTGGACATTGGCATGCTTCTTCGACTGTATTCATACTGTATTTGCAGCTGTCATTGCTCCGTTTAGCAACGTGAAAAACATTAGTCGCATAACATCCGGGTACATTTCTGCACATAACTCTGCTCTTGCACGGACAGCTTACTGTTTCATGTATCGCGTAAATTACATCATTTGCATAGCTTACACATACAAATGGGGTATGTTGCAAATCCCAACATTGCCCGTGCAATGTTCGTGTTACGGGCGGTCTTGCATGCCCGTGAAGGTGTTTGCTGAATAGCCTGGCAGTCATCTTTCCTTGCTGTACTCTCACTCAATCCATACACGCCGGAGGCTTCGTGTATCATGGCCTAGGCTTTGCTGTGTGATATGTCTATTTGTGGTGTATGCATGGCTGTGGGTATGTCCCACTGTCATCATTGGTAAAGGTGACACCCTATAGGTACTTCCTGTAGATTGCTGTGTCATTTGACAAGTCAGCACATACCTGCAGATGAACTTCCTACTGCAGCGCTTTTCATACCTTCTGAGTTATCTTGCAGTCAATAATGCTGTTTCCTCAGACATGTATCTGTTTCTGATCATATCTATCAACCTCCTAGTGCAAAACATCTGTACAAAGCCTAACATGATGGGGGGGACAGATAGGGGCAGATTCTACATATTGCTCTTACAAACGTAGATAGTTGACAGCATTATAGGTTTTGCATTAGTATGACCTTTCTGAAGGATTTGGGGTCTTAAACACATGTTTATCATTATTTAATGATGTCAGTTCTCAGGTATTTGGCAGACAGATACAGATTGTGAGAGGAACACACCACACATATGAGGCGTACATCTGCACATTCGTACAGTTGCGAGGTATGTTTCTGATACTGGACATCAATTTCCTTACGCCAATACACACAATACATGGCGCCATCACAGGCCAGTTACCATTACATTCCTATTGCAGGACACACCCACCCACTGGGTTATATTCCTAACACAGGCCAACAGGTGCTTATCCACACTAATTATTCCATCATGTACCTTATGTGTACACCGGTATTTGCGCTTTCTGTCAGTGGCAGAGCTCATGTACGAGTATGGGGGACTGGACACTATATCGGTGGCACTGCATGACACCCTGAGGGACACATGTCTTTTGAGTCTATTAACCTTCCACATTGACTTTCACAGGCCATACATTGTAATTCACATTTGTGGACAAACATGCTTATGACTTGTACATGTTTTGTCATTTGTCCTGATGTCTTTCTTCTCACCTGTCCACCTAGTATCACTAATTCTGTACATTTCATTAGGACAGGTTACCTTCATACCTCTCACCTGTACACATTATGGGTATACGCCCTGGGGTTTGACCTATGATTCTGTTACATTTGTCATGATAATGTGCCTTTCTGGTAGATTGCTGGCAAGCCATGATGGACTGTGCAGTTAGGTAATCATGACTGACATTTCTATTTCATGATTACTAACTCTCGTAACATTCGTATTCCTGACTACGCAATTATTCTATCAATGGTCTGACTTTGTCTGAGGTATATTTAATATAGTCCCTATTTGTCTGTCGTGTACTATGCCTTAGTCCAACTGTCTTATTCTGACATTCTGGCAGGTATGGTTACCATCTTGGTCGTACGCATGTCCATCCATGATAATCGCCTACATGACACTGATATAGGTCCCTACGTCTTCCCCCAATGGTTTACACAATATCCAGTAGATGGGTTGCACCTTTTTGGAGAATGTAGGCATTTGCTATACCCACATAGGTATATTGATCACTCCCATGGGGCGTACCTAATAGATCTGTGCCAACCAACACCTTGGCCCAATTCTGCATACCCATGATTCCCATACCTGACACACCTCCACAGTACCCATTAGACATGTTTAATGTGAGCGATAATAAAGTGTGAGGACACTTCCGAGCACTCCCCACTCTGCGGATATCAGCTCTTACGTCATACATTCAATCGACCCATGTGTTATTACCCTTGCACCTGCTACTGTTGCATGTACACCTATATCATAGTTGCAGGTGTGACTTCTTTTGCATCAATGACAGTTCGCACTTCGTACAGGATCAATTTTTGGGGTCCTGCAAAGGACACCTCTATTCATGTTTAACGTGTAGAACTTGCAGGCCCTGTCACATTGGTACTTTCCGGGCAATGGTTTGGAAACCATCGGTGTATTCTCCTTTCATGCATGTCTGTCTGTCTATCCATATTAGCTATACCGTGACCTATTTATGTACATGTGTTATATGTACAGGGACATATGTTTGTTGTGTATATATCTATTCATGTATCGGTGCGATAGATATATATATGTACATATATACATATGTCTGTACATTCCTCATCTCGTAATTTGCTTTGGATTATGTCTGTGGATATATGTGTATATATATCTCCATATCATACCTTTCAACTGTACAGATTTTTGCTGCATGTACAGCTGTTTGCCTCTTATCTTTGGTCCATTTTTCATAACCTTGTGTCTATCTGGCAAGTTAGTGGCATATCATTAAAGACTGATGTTGGTAAATAATGACAAACATTTCAGGTTACGACTTCATACCCTTCAGAGAATCCATGCTAGTGACACACCTGTTATTCTATCCACTTTCTATGTTTGTTAGGGCAATATCTGGGGATTGTCCCTATTTGTACCAGTTGTTGTCATGGCTTTGTCCGGTTTCGTACTTTACAGGCTTAACAGGTATGAGCCATGTACATAGAACATGGGGAAAACATCATTCATTTTCTATTCTGTGAGTGGATTACACATGCGCAGGCCCACTTGCGTATCCTTATTGTGGGTTACATATGTTTCATAGATAATTGTGCTTCCGTGAACTTTCATAATTCTGACCGTAACAGTTACATATCTGTATTCCAGTTTACGGACTACTGCGGAACACACGTTCACCTTTACATATTTAAATGTGTGTACTGCACGGATGCTTTCATTACACTTTCAAGTTATATGTGCAGTGGTCGTAGGTCAACCGGGACTGCATTCACGTTGGCCGGATACCGGAACCACTATTCTATTGGTGTTCTCCCTCATTGATATGCATACCCATAGTACTTAGCTACATCAACATACGCCTCACCGCTTCACCTACGACACAGGCATTCATTCTCCTGCTGGGAAAAAGGCGGTACTACATATTACACATTCCCTATTGCCTACTGCTGTGGACTCCGGGTGCATTGTTAATCACTCCAAGGATATGCAGAACACCAAGGCATATAGTCCAGCCACATACAGGTCTTTGATTGTTAGGGTGTTCATGTAGTGATCTGGGTTTCAGCTTGTCCACCTGGTGAATGGAACTTCCCTGGCCGAGCTGAAATGTCAGATGAAGCATATGGACAGGGATTATCTCCCTATTTTGAAGTTTTACCTGTGTTTATAGACACAGGTGTTTGGGCACCTGTCAGCAGCTTATTCTGTTGGCATTACATATTATGGGTGGGGTTGTTACAGTCCATACTCCACGGTGAGGGGTGTTCCCATTCACATTTGACTATCACCTGTATACAGTCATACGGGGATTATTATTTTTGGACATGAAGTGACTACAGGTATGCAGTTGTACATTACACAAGTGTGAAGGGCTGTTCCTGTAAATATGTACGGACCATACCTCTCAACCTCTTAGAGCACCAAACCTGTGCAAAACCTACATGATGGGGGGACAATTAGGGACACATTTTAACGATTGCTCTTACAAGCTTAGAACGTTGATAGAATGCTAGGTTTTGCATTAGCATGACTTTTCTGCAGGTTGTGGAGTCTTATACTCAGGATATTTCTCATTATTTAGTGACATCAATCCTCAGCTATTTACCACACTGGTGCAGATTGTCGGAGGCACACACCAACACTATGGGGTGAACCTGTGGTCATTCTTAGGGTTGCCACCTTTTCGACTGCCCAAAGTGGGACATGTTCTGTAGAGATGTCAGATTTTCCAGGACAAAACATACCTACAGCCGTGCATAGTACTGAACTTTAACCTTTTTGTACATATAATAGCTTATTCTAGTAACATTTGAATTGCTTATGCTACTTCACATAACATATTGAGGATTCATATATAAAATAACCGTTTTATGCGACTATTAAAGTAAATTAGGAAATAAACTCTCAGGACATTTGCTATGTCTTGATTTTTTCACAGGACACAACTGCCTACAGAGGGATTGTTACTCGCAAAGTGGGACAGGTGGTGACCCTAGTCATTCTGCGAATATCCGGACAGTTGAGTGGTATGGCACGGACCTCTGTAATACGCTGTTGTGTTCTGGCACAGCAGTAGCTCAGCATTAAAGACTGCAGTCGGAACGTGCTGACAGACAGTTGGGTTTCAGACTTCATACTCCAGACATTAATGCCAATGTGCAAACTGTTATTCTATCAAATTCTATGTTTCTAAGAGATATGTTTACAGATTGTCCCTGATTTTGGACTTTTGCCTCACTTATATTCACGGCTCTGTCTAGATATCTTGCTCACACAGGTTGACAGGTATGGTCAGTCACGACTGCACACAGTCAGTGTCCCTCACACTTGATCAGGGTTGCCCTGTTTACGTAGTGTCTTCCTCGCCCTCATGCCATTTTCCACTTTGCAAATGTGTGCATTATATTCTCCCTCCTATTCGTGTCTGGACACTTGCATCACGGGAAGGTATTTTATCCTAGGTGGTAGGTTATGCATGCCCACTTAGGGCTAGACAGTGTCATGGACCTCCACTGCACGTTCTGACTTGTGTCCAGATATCTACTGGATTGGACATCATGTCGTCATACCCATTCTACTATTTACACAAGTTGGTAATCCCGTGAGGGATATCCCAAAAATTGGTTAAGACCAAAACAAGTTAGATAACAAAGATTTTTGTAGCTGCACGAAAATGTGCAGGGGGTTTTACCTATAGGGGATACATGGTTTGCAATCCTGACACTGCCTAGGGTGACAATACCTACTACATATGCATAGGGGTCACTGTGTGTAGCTGTTTCTGCAACAAACCAGTGGACCAAGTATGGCTGGATTTGGTGGACGTTCTGGTATGGTGGCAAGTTGTGTGTTGTGGAGGGTATGCTGGGTAGGCTATTATGCATCCAGGTGTGTTGCGTTTGTTATGGCCAGTTCCATCAGGACCCATCTGTGGGTATGTGATGGTGCTGTATCTATACATTTGTCTCGCATATTTCCATATTCATATGTTTGTGGGATTGTGTTCTACACTATGGCCTGTCTGCTTGTCTTGCAGCTGTTTCTACATGAGGTTGTGTTTCTTTCCACTTCACCTGCTGCCCCCTCATACACCTCCGGTTCACCTTTTCTGCATACGACACAAGTATTGCCTTTGAGGAATTTACCATTAAACACACACCCCTCACACGAGAATTACTCACACCCCATAGAGCACTACTTTGGTTGTTGGCGCATGACACGGCCAGAGTTACACATTGACTACCCTACATGTGTCGGGTACCTTTATGGTTGTGTGGACTACCCTGCCATGTTTGCTTTCCACATGCTATACCTCACGCATAGGTACACGCCTTACTTTACTTTCATTACTTGGTTGGTGTATCCGGTACTACCCGTTCGACTATGTCACATACACGTTCGGATTATACAGCTGCCTTCCGGATTTTGCCAGCCTGTTCTACTCATTGGTAGGATGGCACCTTTTCCTGTGTCCAAGCTATTCCTTACACATGTCCGACTGTTGTGGACATTGCCTCCCACAGTCAACGGTTGTGTTTCCACCTTTTCAATTGGCCACAGTGTGACATAGGGTTACTACCTGTCCCACTTTGCGAGGGACAGTCCCTCTTTGGGCAGTTGTGTCCTGACATGTAATTGTCAACATGGCAAATGTCCTGAGATTTTAGGACAAACATATTTCTTATATTTTATGTGATAGTTGCATTAAACAGTTAATTCTGCATCTGAAATACCTGACTGTTATGAGAAACAGAATAAGCAACTAAAATGCTACAGGAATACGCTTTTCTGTAGGCAAAACAGTTATGTTCTGTCCTTTGTACTGGCCGTGGGTATGTGTCGGCCTGTACAGTCTGATGTCTGTACCAAACATGTCCCACTTTGGCCATTTGTAAGGGTGGCAACCCTACTGTGACAGTTGCGGTGAACACGGCATATTTTACAGGCCGACACATACCCATGGTCAGTTCGGCAGATAAAACTTACAATTCTTGCCTATATCTAAGCTTATTCTTGTAGCAATTTGGTATCTTATTCTGTTTGTTATGACATTTATGTATTATACGTCCAGTGAAATATGTTTAATGCAACTATTGTATGACATCTACGGAGGAATTATGTCCTATATTCTCTGGACATTTGCCAGTTTTGCATGTTTGTGTCAGGACACATCTGCCCACAGAGGGACTGTCACTCGCAAAGTGGGACAGGTGGTAATCTTTGTCAATGGTACGGATCATACTGTTCCTTTCGGCCTACATGTGTCCGTGTTGCTATGGCTCATTTATATGCTCCTTCTGTTTCGTTTACATACGTATGCTATTTCCTATCACATTTGGTATGTGAAATACGGACATACCTTTTGTATGTGACTATTACATGGCTTGTGGGATATGATTCAGACATACGGTCACTACCTATATCTACATTTCTCCTCGTGTATTTTGTTATGGACACATCTGCACAGCTATGTTCCCTCCCTCAAATTATGGGTCGGCTGGTGACCCTCTCCGTTGGACTGGACGTACCTACTGGCGGCAAGCTAACATCTGATAGGTTTCACTTCCACATGGTATAGCTATCAACACTACGTTGGACTACAGGCACATGGTTTTCCTGTCATTTGTTCATGGGTAGGGACCCGTTATTCCCTACCATGCATTTGTGTTTGAGTCTTCATTTTCTGTTCGCAGGGACTCTGCTTTGCATACGTTTCAGTCTCCATGGACACTAATAGGTACGATTACTATTGCTGGCGGAATATAATATTCAGCAGTTTAGGTTGCTCCTCGAAAGCCGACATTGACACGCCTCCCTGTGCAACTTCGATATGCCCCTTGCACTCGTGCATGTTTCCTATGCACGTGGCTGTGGCGGCTGCGCGCCTTCATTAATATGCATATGGCGTGACTACTCCACATCTACGCCACACGGCCGGCGCAAGCCTTACGCCGGACTTGCGCCGAGCTTCAAGAATCCGGGGGAGAGTGTTTCACACGTTTAAATGACACATAATGGAGCTGTATCTACTTTATGTTTGAATGCGGCCTTTGTTTGCATTCTGCTGGGATACATCATTTAATTATGCTACGGGCTGCCACAGCTATAGTAAATGTGTATCTGTAGGAGGCTATCATTGCATCTGCTTTGCCCAGTGGTGTGAAAAAAAAATCAAATTAATAACATATGTATATAAAATATATGTACAAAAGAGTTTTAGGTATGTGAGAACATAGAAAATATATACATACACATACACACACATACACACACACACACACACACACACACACACACACACACACACACACACACACACACACACACACACACACACACACACACACACACACACACACACACACTTCTCGCTAATAAGGGCTCATCTCATTATTATAATTATTATATGCTAATTAGGGCTCAACTAATTTTTGTTTCTGAAACACTCAATTTGTGTGACGAGCAAACCTGGAAAGTGCACTAAATAAACTACAATCATGACAAGTCCATGCTCTAAAACTTCTTCCTTAGTGTGATGAGGACATTCTGCCAGTTGTCATGTAGATTCATCCCTCTGGCAGGATGATCAGGCTAATTAGGGGCTCATCTTATTATTTATATCTATTTTTATTTATATTTTGTTTACCTGGTTAGTCCCTTCTACATTTACCTGAGCTACACCAACTCAGACAGATGGAGTCTTGGTTTAATGTCTCATCTAATGGACAACACACTGAAGAGTGTAGCCTCCCTCTCCCCCACTTATGCTGCACTGCAGTGTGTCAACAAATCCATCGACCTGGTGTAGGAATAGAATCCACAGCCTTCTACACCAAAGGCAAGTGTGCTACTAGTTCTAATACATTAATGTTTGTGAAACACACAATTTGTATGATGAACAAACCTGCAGACATTGTGGAGGTTTCTACTCCCTGCTGTGCACATGCCCAAGCACCTGTAGACAAATATGCACACACATGGCAAGCCAATTATTTTAGAGTTGAGAGAATTGTCATACCAGATTTAACCATCTCCATATGGAGTTGCTGCAGAACATGTATTTCCAACAGACATTTAAGAACTGTTTTAGACACCACTTGTTTGCCATTTTTTTCCTGAGATTCTTCAATGTAAGACATCATGGCTGGAGAATGACAGGATGACTTTTAGAATGCAGAAGTGGTATGAGAGGGAGTCCAAGATTCTTCAGGGCATCCTCTACAACAAGTACATCAGGACGTTCCTGCCAGAGGGCTATACCAGACCACAGTATAAAGCTGAAGCCTGGAATAGGTGTGCAAGGCTGCCATCTGTGTCACTGGCATCTTACACATTGCGGCCAGTGCTGTCACCATTACAGGGACTTGATGAGTCACAATCCTGATATCCTACAACTGGGGGCCAGTGCTGTCACCATTACAGGGACATGATGAGTCACAACCTGACATCCTACACATGGGGGGGCAGTGCTGTCACAATTACAGGGACATGATAAGTTACAACCTGACATCCTACACATGGGGGGCCAGTGCTGTCACAATTACAGGGACATGATGAGTCACAACCTGACATCCTACACATGGGGAGCCAGTGCTGTCACCATTACAGGGACATGATGAGTCACAATCCTGACCTCCTACACATGGGGGTCAGTACTGTCACCATTACAGGGACATAATGAGTCACAATCCTGACATTAGACACAATCCGGACATCCTACACATGGGGGCCAGTACTGTCACCATTACAGGGGCCTGATCAGACACAATCCTTACATGAGTTACAATCCTGACACACATGGAGGCCAGTGCTGTTACCATTACAAGGTTATGATTAGTCACAATCCTGACATCCTACACATTGTGGCCATTGCTGTCACCATTACAGGGGCATGATGAGTCACAATCCTTACATAAATCGCAATCCTGACATCCTGCACATTGGGGCCAGTACTGTCACCATTACAGGGACATGATGAGTCACAATCCTGACATCCTCCACATGGGGGGCAGTACTGTCACCATTACAGGGACATGATGAGTCAAAATCCGACATCCTACACATGGGGGCCAGTACTGTCACCATAACAGGGACATGATGAGTCACAATCATACCACTCAACTGTACAAATTTTTGCAGAATGTCCGATTTTTGCCTCATATTTTTGGTCTGTTCCTCATAAAAAATGTGTTTTTTGAAAAATTATTGGGATGATCTAAGGATTAATGTCACTAAATAATGACATCTACTTGAGTTTCAGACTTCATATCCTTCAGAAAATGCATGCTACCACAAATCCTGTTATTCCAGCAGCTTTCTAAGTTTAAAGCAGCAATATTTATGTGCCCCTATTTATAGACCTTTGCCCCACATTATGTTGGGCTTTGTCCAGATTTCTTGTGCTAAGAGGTTGAGAGGTATGGTCACAATCCTGACATGAGTAGCAATCCTGACATCATACACATGAAGGCCAGTGCTGTCACCATTACACAGACATGATGAGTCACTACCTGAGATCCTACACATGGGGGCCAGTGCTGTCAGCATTACAGGGACATGATGAGTCACAATCCTGACATCCTACCCATGGGGGACAGTGCTGTTAACAAAACAGGGACATGATAAGCCACAATCCTGACATCCTACACATGGGGGTCAGTACTGTCACCACTACAGGGACATGACTAGTCACTACCTGACATCCTACACATGGGGGGCAGTGCTGTCCCCATTACAGGGACATGACGAGTCACAATCCCGACATCCTACACATGGGGGACAGTACTGTCACCATTACAGGGACATGACGAGTCAAAATCCTGACATCCTACCCAAGGGGGACAGTGCTGTTAACAAAACAGGGACATGATAAGCCACAATCCTGACATCCTACACATGGGGGTCAGTGCTGTCACCACTACAGAGACATGACTAGTCACTACCTGACATCCTACACATGTGGGTCAGTGTTGTCAGCATTACAGGGGCATAATGAGTCACATTCCTGACATCCTACACATGTGTGCCAATGCTGTCAGCATTACAGGGACATGATGAGTCACTATCCTGACATCCTACACAAGGCGGCCAGTGCTGTTACCATTACAGGGACATGATGAGTCACAATCCTGACATACTACACATGGGGACAGTACTGTTAACAATACAGGGACATGATGAACGACAATCCTGACATCCTACACATGGGGGCCAGTGTTGTTACCATTACAGGGACATGATGAGTCGCAATCCTGACATCCTACACATGGGTTGGCCAGTGCTGTCTCCATTGCAGGATCATGATGAGTCACAATCCCGACATTCTACACATGGGGGCCAGTGCTGTCACCATTACATGGACATGATGAGTCACAATCCTGACATGCTACCCATGGGGGTCTGTGCTTTTACCATTACAGGGACATGATGAGTCACAATCCTGACATCCTACACATGGGGGGACCAGTGCTTTCACCATTACAGGGGCATGATCAGTCACTACCTGACATCCCACACATGTGGGCCAGTGCTGTCAGCATTACAGGGACACGATGAGTCACAATCTTGACATCCTACACATGGGGGGGGGCAATACTGTCACCATTACAGGGACATGATGAGTCACAATCCTGACATCTTACACATGTGGGCCAATGCTGTCAGCATTACAGGGACATAATGAGTCACAATCCTGACATCCTACACATGAGGGCCAGTGCTGTTACCATTATAGAGACATGATCAGTCACAATCTTGACATGAGTAGCAATCCTGACATCCTAATAACACAAACAAGCACAAACTGATAAAATCCCAGTAAGAAGACACTCCAAAGTGTTAGCTGGACTAAACACTCTTTATTTAGTGCTTTTGTCAGTATTATATTTGACTTATTCAGAACAAAAGCATGTGAAACAACTCTTCCTTAAATAACCAGGCTAATCAAGTGACTTAATTAAAATAAATTTAAACAACACTTACTCCCCCAGTTTAAAAACATTCAATAGATGCATTTATAGAACCCCATCAATTATATATATTTATATATATATATATATATATATATATATATATATATATATATATATATATATATATATATAAAAAAAACAATTGCTGATTGATAACAATACCCTTGCATAAAACTTCTTAAATACTGTCTTATCTCCCTTTACATTTTGTTTGATCATATCATGCCATTATATATGAAAATCAGCTTTAAGTCTCAATACACTGGACAAGGACACTACTTCATTTAAACCTGGTGAATTTGTATGCGTTAACCCTTAATTGCTTTATAAGTTCCTTATATTCAACAAATAATTCACTAGGTCTCCCTCTACCATTGTATTCTATCTGATCAATGGCAATGAATCTAAAAGTATGGCCGGCCAATTGTTTTAAATGCTTTGCTAAGGTGTTGCTCATATTGCCTATTTGTATACCATACATACGTTGATATGGATTCACTTTATAATCCTGAAATCCTGAAATATCGAATTTCAGAATTTCGAGATCATAAAGCCGAAACCTGACAATCCCGAAACCCCAGATGCACGAATTTTAAAATCGCGAACACTACACTAACCATACACCACACACACATACACACACAGCTTACCCCAACACACAAACACTCAAACCTACACTACATACAAGTAGGGGGGGGAAACCCTCTGCATCCCCCATGTGGGGGGGTCCCCCCACTACCTAAATATACTAACTCCATGGTCACACTACACAGACAAACACACAAAAACACCACCATACAAGCTACATTCCCCTCGCATACACAGATCACAGTAACCAAACACACTGACACACACTAAAGCCCCTAACCAAAACCCTTAAACGTAAAGTCTTACCTGAACTTCCAGCTATCTCTTCACACAGCGCAACACCACAAGCGTTACTTCAAAACCTCTGTACTTCGGGATTTTGAAATTCACGCTTCTGGGGTTTCAGACTTTTGAGCTTTCGGCTTTATAATCTCAGAATTCTGAAATTCGGTATTTCAGAATTTCAGGTTTATAAAGTGTTCCCGTTGATATATACATTTTCTGAAGGCATTTTTTGTTTTTCCAACATAAAAACTTCCACAATCCTGACACTTAGCTATATATACTTGCAGTTTACTACCACAGTTGAACTTATATTTGAGGCAAATTGTTCCAGATCTTGGAATCTTAACATTTTCACCTTCCATAATATATCGACATTGTCCACATTGTCCACACCCACTCATTTTCCCTCTAGTCTGACTTACAGTCCCCTCATTATTTCTTTCCAAAAAGTTTTTAAAACTCATATCTTTTTTTGTTCAACATCTCCTCTAAATATAAACCAATTTTTATTCAGAATATCTTTGATACCATAAAACTGTGGGTTGAATGTGAAAATCATTGCATTACTGTAACTCTTAGTTTCTAACCCCCCACCTTGTTCACTATTGGCTATATTGTCATTGTCATTGTGAAGGATTGTAGCCTGAGTGCCTACTCCTAATAAGGGATAAAAATGCCGTAACCTCCACTTCTCTGTTACTTCCACCATGTCACCATTACACGGACATGATGAATCGCACACCTGATATCCTACACATGAGTGCCAGTGCTGTCACCATTACAGGGACATGATGAGTCATATTCCTGAGATCCTACACATGGGGGGGGGGCAGTACTGTCACCATTACAGGGACATGATGTGGCGCAATCATGACATTCTAGACATGGGGGCCAGTACTGTCACCATTACAGGGACATGACGAGTCACAATCATACCTCTCAACTGTATAAATTTTTGCAGAATGTCCAGATTTTTGCCTCATATTTTTGGTCTACTCCTCATAAAAAATGTGTTTTTTGACAAATTATTGCGATGATCTAAGGATTAAAATCACAAAAATGACATCTATTTGAGTTTCAGAGTTCATATATTTTTCAGAAATATGCATACTAACACAATTCCTGTTATTCCAGCAGCTTTCTACATTTATAGCAGCAATAATTATAATGTGTCCCTATTTATAGACCTTTGCACCCCTCCATTAGGTATTGCTTTGTCGAGATTTCTTGTGCTAAGAAGTTGAGAGATATGGTCACAGTCCTGACATGAGTAGTAATTCTGACATCCTACAATGGAAGCCAGTGCTGTCACCATTACAGGGACATGATTAGTCACAATCCTGACAAAAGTCAAAATCCTGACATCCTACACATGGGGGTCAGTGCTGTTAACAATAACGGGACATGATGTGTCACAATCCTTACATGAGCTGTAATCCCGACAAACTACACACGGGGGCCAGTGCTGTCACCATTA
The DNA here is from genome assembly GCF_019279795.1 of Protopterus annectens. NCBI lineage: Eukaryota > Metazoa > Chordata > Ceratodontiformes > Protopteridae > Protopterus > Protopterus annectens. Next base: position 1,072,766,306 of record NC_056748.1, read on the forward strand.
TAGGGAAATGATTAGTCACAATCCTGACATAAGTCACAATCCTGATATCCTACACATGGGGGTCAGTGCTGTTACCATTACAGGGACCTGATGAGTCACAATCCTGACATCCTGCACATGGCCGGGCCAGTGCTCTCACCGTTAGAGAGACATGAGTCACTACCTGACATCCTATACATGCGGGCCACTGCTGTCAGCATTACAGGGCATGATGAGTCACAATCCTGATATCTTACACATTGGGGTCAGTGCTGTTACCATTACAGGGACATAATGAGTCACAATCCTGACATCCTGCACATGAGGGCCAGTGCTGCTACCATTACATGGACATGATGAGTCACTACCTGACATCCTACACATGAGGGCCAGTGTTGTTACTATTACACGGACATTCTGAGTCACTACCTGACATCCTATACATGGGGGCCAATTCTGCCAGCATTGCACGAACATGATGAGTCACAATCCTGACAACCTCCACATGGGGGCCAGTGCTGTTACTATTAAAAGGACATGATCAGTCACAATCTTGACATGAGTAGCAATCCTGGCAACCTACTAATTGGGCCAGTGCTGCACCATTACAGGGACATGATGAGTCACAATCCCAACATCCTACAGATGGGGGCCAGTGCTGCACCATTACAGGGACATGATGAGTAACAATCCTGACATCCTACACATGGGCGGGTCAGTGTTGTCCCCTTTACAGGGGCATGATGAGTCACAATCCCAACATCCTACACATGGGGGCCAGTGCTGTCACCATTACATGGACATGATGAGTCACAACCCTGACATCCTACACATGAGGACCAGTGCTGTTGCCATTACAGGGACATGATGAGCCACAATCCTGATATGCTACATATGGAGGCCAGTGCTGTCAGCATTACAGGGACATGATGAGTCACAATTCTGACATGAGTTGCAATCCTGATATCCTGCACATGGGGGCCAGTGCTGTTACCATTACAGGGACATGATGAGTCAAAATCCTTACATCCTACACATAGAAGCGGGGTATGATGAGTCACAATCCTGAGATACTACACATGGGGGGCCAGTGCTGTCACCATTACAGGGACATGATGAGTCACAATCCTGACATGAGTTGCAATCCTGACATCTTACACATGGGAGGCCAGTGCTGTCACCATTACAGGGACATGATGATTCACTATCTGAAATCCTACACATGTGGGCCAGTATTGTCAGCATTACAGGGACATGATGACTCACAATCCAGACATCCTACACATGGGGTGGCAGTACTGTCACCATTACAGGTACATGATGAGTCACAATCCTGACATCCTACACATGAGGGCCAGTGCTGTCACCATTACACGGACATGATGAGTCAATACCTGACATCCTACACATGTGGGCCAGTGCTGTCAGCATTACAGGGACATAATGAGTCCAATCTTGACATCCTATACATGAGGGCCAGTGCTGTTACAATTATAGGGACATGATCAGTCACAATCTTGAAATGAGTAGCAATCCTGACATCCTACTAATGGGGCCAGTGCTGCACCAGTACAGGGACATGATGAGTAACAATCCTGACATCCTACACATGGGGGGGGGCAGTGCTGTCCCCATTACAGGGACATGATGAGTCACAATCCTGACATCCTACACATGTGGGCCAGTGCTGTCAGCATTACAAGGACATAATGAGTCCAATCTTGACATCCTATACATGAGGGCCAGTGCTGTTACAATTATAGGGACATGATCAGTCACAATCTTGAAATGAGTAGCAATCCTGACATCCTACTAATGGGGCCAGTGCTGCACCAGTACAGGGACATGATGAGTAACAATCCTGACATCCTACACATGGGGGGGCCAGTGCTGTCCCCATTACAGGGACATGATGAGTCACAATCCCGACATCCTACACATGAGGGCCAGTGCTGTCACCATTACATGGACATGATAAGTCACAATCCTGACATCCTACACATGAGGGCCAGTGCTGTTGCCATTACAGGGACATGATGAGCCACAGTCCTGACATGAGTTGCAATCCTGATATCCTACACACAGTGTTGTTACCATTACAGGGACATGATGAGTCAAAATCCTTAGATCCTACACATAGAGGCGGGGTATGATGAGTCACAATCCTGAGATACTACACATGGGGGCCAGTGCTGTCACCATTACAGGGACATGATGAGTCACAATCCTGACATGAGTTGCAATCCTGACATCCTACACATGGGGGTCAGTGCTGTTTCCATTACAGCGACATGATGAGTCACAAACCTGACATCCTACACATGGGGGGGGGGCAGTGCTGTCCCCATTACAGGGACATGATGAGTCACAATCCTGACATCCTACACATGTGGGCCAGTGCTGTCTGCATTAAAGGGACATGATGAGTCACAATCCAGACATCCTACACATGGGGTGGCAGTACTGTCACCAATACAGGGACATGATGAGTCGCAATCCTGACATCCTACACATGAGGGTCAGTGCTGTCACCATTACACGGACATGATGAGTCACTACCTGACATCCTACACATGTGGGCCAGTGCTGTCAGCATTACAGGGACATAATGAGTCCAATCATGACATCCTATACATGAGGGCCAGTGCTGTTACCATTATAGAGACATGATCAGTCACAATCTTGAAATGAGTAGCAATCCTGACATCCTAATAACACAAACAAGCACAAACTGAAAAAATCCCAGTAAGAAGACACTCCAAAGTGGAAGCTGGACCAAACGCTCTTTATTTAGCGCTTTTGTCAGTATTACACTTGACTGCTTCAGAATAAAATCATGTGACACAACTCTTCCTTAAATAACCAGGCTAATCAAGCGACTTAATTAAAATAAATTTAAACAACACTTACCCCTCCAGTTTAAAAACATTCAATAGATGCGTTTCTACACACCCATCAATTATATATATAACAATTACTGATTGATAACAACACACTTGCGTAAAACTTCTTAAATACTGTACTTATGTCCCTTTACATTTTGTTTGATCATATCATGCCATTATATATGAAAATCAGCTTTAAATCTCAATACACTGGACAAAGACGCTACTTCATTTAAACCTGGTGAACTTGTGGCGTTAACCCTTAATTACCACATAAGTTCCTTATATTCAAGAAATAATTCACTAGGTCCCCCTATACCATTGTATTCTATCTGATCAATGGCAATTAATCTAAAAGTATGGCCAGACAATTGTTTTAAATGCTTTGCTAAGGTGTTGTTCATATTCCCAATTTGTATATCATACATACATTGATATGGCTTCACTTTATAATACCGAAATCCTGAAATATCGAATTTCAGAATTTTGAGATAATAAAGCCGAAACCTGACAATCCCGAAACCCCAGAAGCGCAAATTTTAAAATTGCGAACACTACACTAACCATACACCACACACACATACACACACAGCTTCCCCCAACACACAAGCACTCAAACCTACACTACATACAAGTAGGGGAGAAAGTCCCCCTGCATCCCCCATGCTGGGAGCTGCACCCCCTACACCCCCACTACTTAAATATACTAACTCCATGGTCACACTACACAGGCAAACACACAAAAACACCACCATACAAACTACATTCCCCTGGCATACACAGATCATAATACCCAAACACACTGACACACACTAAAGCCCCTAACCAAAACCCTTAAATGTAAAGACTTACCTGAACTTCCAGCTATCCCTTCATACAGCACCCAGAGCTGCTTCAAAATCTCTACTCTGGGATTTTGAAATTCGCGCTTCTGGGGTTTCAGACTTTTGAGCTTTCAGCTTTATAATCTCGGGATTCTGAAAATTTGGTATTTCAGAATTTCGAGATTATTAAGTGTTCCCATTGATATATACGTTTTTTGAAGGCATTTTTTGTTTTTCCAACATAAAAACTTCCACAATACTGACACTTAGCTATATATACTAGCAGTTTACTACCACAGTTGAGCTTATATTTGAGGCTAATTTTTCCAGATCTTGGAATCTTAACATTTTCACCTTCCATAATATATCGACATTGTCCACATTGTCCACACCCACTCATTTTCCCTCTAGTCTGACTTACAGTCCCCTCATTATTTCTTTCAAAAATGTTTTTAAAACTCATATCTTTTTAGTAGACAACAACAGGCTTAACCCCCACTCTTCCTATATGTTCATCATCTCCTCTAAATGTAAACCAATTTTTGATCCAAATATCTTTGATACCATAAAAATGTAGGTTGAATGTTAAAATCATTGCACTACTGTAACTCCTAGTTTCAAACCACCCTTGTTCACCATTGGCTATATTGTCATTGTCATTGTGAGGGATAGTAGCCTGAGTGCCTACTCCTAATAAGGGATAAAGATGCCCTAACCTCCTCTTCTCTGTTAGTTCCACCATGTCACCATTACACGGACATGATGAGTTGCAATCCTGACATCCTACACATGGAGGGGCAGTACTGTCACCATTACAATGACATGATGAGTCATAATCCTGACATCTTCCACATGGGGGCCAGTGCTGTCACCATTACAGGGACATGATAAGTCACAATCCTGACATCCTACACATGGGGGGGGCAGTAATGTCACCATTACAGGGACATGATGATTCACAATCATACCACTCAATTGTATATATTTTTGCAGAATGCCCAGCTTTTTGCCTCATATTTTTAGTCTGTTCCTCATAAAAATGTGTTTTTTGACAAATTATTGCGATGATCTATGTATTACAGTCACAAATAATGACATCTATTTGAGTTTCAGAGTTCATGTCCTTCAGAAATATGCATGCTAACATGGGTTTGTCCAGATTTCTTGCGCTAAGAAGTTGAGAGATATGGTCACAGTCCTGACATAAGTAGCAATTCTGACATCCTACACATGGGGGCCAGTGCTGTCACCATTAGAGGGACATGATTAGTCACAATCCTGACATAAGTCACAATCCTGACATCCTACACATGGGGGTCAGTGCTGTTAGCAATACAAGGACATGATGTGTCACAATCCTTACATGAGTTGCAATCCTGACATCCTACACATGGGAGCCCCAGTGCTGTCACCATTATAGAGACATGATTAGGCACAATCCTGACATAAGTCACAATCCTGACACCCTACACATGAGGGTCAGTGCTGTTACCATTACAGGGACCTGATGAGTCACAATCCTGACATCCTACACATGGGGCAGTGCTGTCACCATTACAGGGACATGATGAGTCACTACCTGACATCCTACACATGTGGGCCAGTGCTGTTAGCATTACAGGGACATGATGAGTCACAATCCTGAAATCCTATACATGGGGGTCAGTGCTGTTACCATTACAGGGACATAATGAGTCACAATCCTGACATCCTACACACGAGGGCCAGTGCTGTCACCATTACATCGACATGATGAGTTACTACCTGACATCCTACACATGGGGGCCAGTGCTGTCTACATTACAGGCACATGATGAGTCACAATCCTGACATCCTACACATGAGGGCCAGTGCTGTTACCATTATATGGACATGATTAGTCATAATCCTGACATAAGTCACATTTCTGACATCCTACACATGGGGTCCAGTGCTGTCACCATTACAGGGACATGATTAGTCACAATCCTGACATCCTACACATGGGGTAAGTGCTGTTAACAATACAGGGACATGATGAGTCACAATCCTGAAATCCTACACATGGGGGCCAGTGCTGTTACCATTACAGGGACCTGATGATTCACAATCCTGACATCCCACACATGGGGGTCAGTGCTGTCAGCATTACAGGGACCTGATGAGTCACAATCCTGACACCCTACACATGGGAGGGGGGCAGGGCTGTCCCCATTGCAGGGACATGATGGGTCACAATCCTGACATCCTACACATGGGGGTCAGTGCTGTTAATAATACAGGGACATGATGAGTCACAATCCTGACATCCTACAAATGGGGGCCAGTGCTGTTACCATTACAGTGACCTGATGAGTCACAACCTGACATTCTACACATAGGGATCAGTGCTACCAGCATTACAGGCACATGATGAGCCACAATCCTGACATACTACACATGGGGGCCAGTACTGTCACCATTACAGGGACAGGATGAGTCACAATCCTGATATCCTACACATGAGAGCCAGTGCTGTCACCATTACACGGACATGATGAGTCACTATCTGACATACACATGGGGGCCAGTGCTGTCAGCATTACAGGGACATGATGAGTCACAATCCTGACATCCTACACAGGAGGGCCAGTACTGTCACCATTACAGGGACATGATGAGTCACAATCCTGACATCCTACACATGGGGTCAGTGCTGTTACCATTACAGGGACATGATTAGTCACAATCCCAACATCCTACACATGAGAGCCAGTACTGTCACCATTACAGGGACATGTTGAGTCACAATCCTGGCATCCTACACATGGGGGCCAGTGCTGTCAACATTACAGGGACATGATGAGTCACAATCCTGACATCCTACACTCCCACAAGAGGGGAAAACATACTTGACCTGATCATCACCAACATGGGGACTCTATGCTCCAGACCAGAAGTGTATCCCTCACTGGTAAGATCAGACCATAAACTAATCTCACTGGATATTCACATCCCGACCCCACCCCCTGCCCAGAAAACCACAGTGAAAACTTCTAAAGCAAATTTCACACTCCTCAAAACCGAGGTGGAATCCTTCAAAGCCCCGGCCTGTGGAAAATACGCCCAGACCACAGAATCCTTTATAAACGCATTCTATGAACACCTTCAGGAATGCATGGATCATGCAATCCCAATTAAAACCAAGACCCAATCCTCCAAAGGCAGACGTCCTGTCTGGTGAACCCCAGCCATAAACAAACTATACAATAGAAGGAGGAAGCTACTACATGATAGAGCAAAATCCCAAAAAGGGAAGGCATCTCTGATCAGTATTAGCAAAAAACTACGGGCACTCATAAAATCGTTTAAGGCCAGCTTCAAGAGAAAATTGCACAGGACACTAAGGATAATCACAAGGCTTTCTTTAGTTATGTTAGGAACCTGCGTGGGAATTCCCAGATATGCTCAGAATTAGTCCAAAATGACAAAAAATACAACAAACCCACAAACATTGCCAACATCCTAGCTGACAGGTTCAGGGCAAACTCCCCCCCCCCACCAAAAGGGCAAATATCTATCCCAGCAGAGTGCTGCCCCCCTGACATCTCAGATGCTCACGTAAGAGCCACCCTCTCCAAAGCAAAAAACACAGCATCAATGGGACCAGACGGTGTCCCAGGCTGCGTCCTACATGAACTCCAAGAAGAGCTAAACCCAAACATAAAACTCCTTGTCAGTGCGGATGATGACACACACCTAGATGTCTGCCTCAGGGACTGCTGTGCTTAGTAATCTCAGTAGCACGTTCTGTAAATGCGTCATGCTGTAGTGTGTTAGGGTAGTTAGGTGTATGTTCGACTCCCAGCCCTGCCAAGTGTGTGTGTGTGTGTGTGTGTGTGTGTGTGTGTGTGTGTGTGTTGTGTGTGTTTGCGCGCATGCTCCCGTCCACCTGGGGACTCAGTCTTGCTTTTAGATGCCGCACACCACAGCAGTTTCCTACCGATGTCTTTGCCTTTGCGGATGATGACACGCACCTAGATGTCTGCCTCTGGGACTGCTGTGCTTAGTAATCTCGGTAGCGCATTCTGTGAATGCGTCATGCTGTAGTGTGTTAGGGTAGTTAGGTGTATGTTCGACTCCCAGCCCAGCCAAGTGTGTGAGTGTGTGTGTTTGCGTGCATGCTCCCATCCGCCTGGGGACGCAGTCTTGCTTTTAGATGCCGCACACCACAGCAGTTTCCTACCAAAGTCTTTGCCTTTGCAGATGATGACACGCACCTAGATGTCTGCCTCTGGGACTGCTGTGCTTAGTAATCTCGGTAGCGCGTTCTGTAAATGCGTCATGCTGTAGTGTGTTAGGGTAATTAGGTGTATGTTCGACTCCCAGCCCTGCCAAGTGTGTGTGTGTGTGTGTGTGTGTGTGTGTGTGTGTGTGTGTGTGTGTGTGTGTGTGTGTGTGTTTCCAGCTGCACGACAACAGTACATTGCTTTTACAGTATTCACTCTCCATAACATCCGTGCGGCGTCTTTGCCTTTGATGCTGCTGTCTGCAGGCTAGACATGTGCCTGTGTGAATCATGTGATCCACTGATCACGGTAGCGCGTTTTGTAACTGTGTAATGCTGTTGTGTGGTACAGTGCTTACATTTATGTTCTGCTCCCAACTCTGCCACGTGTGTGTGTGTGTGTGTGTGTGTGTGTATGTATCTATCTACATATATATATATATATATATATATATATATATATATATATATATGTATGTATATAGCTATATATATATATATATATATATATATATATATATATATATATATAAAATGTATATTGTATATAGATATGTATGTTGGGATTATCACTCTTGACTCTGCTGCATTGTCTGTACGTGAGCACCTTGGATGTATGTACATTTGCTACGGCTCTGTGATAGTGCACATACTGTGTGGTGTAGTGATCGTGGGTTATACATGTGTAGTGACCGGTTATTGTGTTGCTGGGTATTACACGGGCATTGGAAACAATATTAGTGCAGCACCTTTGACTGGTCGTATGCAGATCTCGGCAACAGTCAGCAGTGGATATTACATTGGAGTGTGAGTATGGCTCATATCCGTCTGTAGTAGCTGTCAAATCTATGCACCTCAGGTTAACATTACAGATGCACGTTTATCCACAGGTTGTGGTACAGATCCCAGGACTGTATGTGTAGACATTGACAGGTGCAGGACTGGGTTGTGTTGGATGCATGGAGGGGTGTCCATGGCCAGTAATGGGGATCTCTACAGCCTGGCAGGTATGGTCTGTGACTGTCCCACACCCTCCTGTATATGGCTGACACATGCTGTACCTGTGTATATGCAGACACGCAAACTTACCACAAACAGCTATGGCTATCACATACATACACCCATTGTACCACCATTGGGCCATGCAATAACCATTGTCCCTCACACACACACACACCTACGTGTACATTGGATGGCTCTATGACAGCTCTGGACATGTTAACACCACACCCTGTGCATATGATGTCACCTGTGCCACCACCTGTGATGTGTAACATTGATGCAGGATCTGACTAACCTGGTGCTGCTGCACACGGTGGCTTTATTCCACTGTATTGATGTTAGCATGCTGTTAACACAGTGTGTTACTTCCAGGTGTACTTCAGCAGGCATGATGCATTGCAGCTATGACCATCACTGTAGCATAGTTTACAGCACTGTTACTTCTGATGATGTAGCCTCCATCCATGTGCCATTTCACTGATGTGTGTAGTATTGGCAGCATGTGTGTCTGTGTGTGCATTACGTGTGTGATGTGTGTAGTACACATGTGTACATGCTTACAAACACATACACGACATTACACGGGATTCACCATTCGTACACTAGCTTACTCTTTCTTCCACACGCGCACACGGGCTAACATGCACGCACACATGCTTACTCGGGCTTACTGGCATGCATGGGCGCAGACACGCTGTGGGCAGGTTTGCAGGTCACATCGGTGGTATCCATGGCGTACGCCGTCAGTCTCCTGACGTTCCCTAGGATAGCTCATGACACGCCTCTTCCATTGAGTACTGACAGCACACATGTGACACTGCTCCAGTGAGGTTACAGTGTTTTGTAAATACACACTCATGTTGTCACCTATTTTCTACTCTAATAGTCCCCTTAACCTACACTACACTGTAGAGGCTTGGCCCATATGGCATGACATGTTGTGATTCACTATCCTCAGCCTCACTTGCCTCACATTGCCTACAAATGCTTCGTTACATCTCTGACAGGGCACTTCCACACATAAGTACCAGTACGCAGTAGCCATGTTGTCTCCAGCTTGTCATTCATCTGCATGGCATACTAACATCTAACTAAACCTACATTTTGTATGTATATTATCCATATGTCTTGTTTTGAAGCGCAGCGCATTCACGTGGCGCTGTGCTATGCTTCCACACCAGGGATCGGGGGAGGACAACTACTGGTTCATTGATATCCAATGGACAAAGCCACCACTGGCCTTGGACTTGGACATTGGCATGCTTCTTCGACTGTATTCATACTGTATTTGCAGCTGTCATTGCTCCGTTTAGCAACGTGAAAAACGTTAGTCGCATAAAATCCGGGTACATTTCTGCACATAACTCTGCTCTTGCACGGACAGCTTACTGTTTCATGTATCGCGTAAATTACATCATTTGCATAGCTTACACATACAAATGGGGTATATTGCAAATCCCAACATTGTCCGTGCAATGTTCATGTTACGGGCGGTCTTGCATGCCCCTGAAGGTGTTTGCTGCATAGCCTGGCAGTCATCTTTCCTTGCTGTACTCTCACTCAATCCATACACGCCAGAGGCTTCGTGTATCATGGCCTAGGCTTTGCTGTGTGATATGTCTATTTGTGGTGTATGCATGGCTGTGGGTATGTCCCACTGTCATCATTGGTAAAGGTGACACCCTGTAGGTACTTCCTGTAGACTGCTGTGTCATTTGACAAGTCAGCACATACCTGCGGATGAACTTCCTACTGCAGCGCTTTTCATACCTTCTGAGTTATCTTGCAGTCAATAATGCTGTTTCCTCAGACATGTATCTGTTTCTGATCATATCTATCAACCTCCTAGTGCAAAACATCTGTACAAAGCCTAACATGATGGGGGGCACAGATAGGGGCAGATTCTACATATTGCTCTTACAAACGTAGATAGTTGACAGTATTATAGGTTTTGCATTAGTATGACCTTTCTGAGGGATTTGGGGTCTTAAACACATGTTTATCATTATTTAATGATGTCAGTTCTCAGGTATTTGGCAGACAGATACAGATTGTGAGAGGAACACACCACACATATGAGGCGTACATCTGCACATTCGTACAGTTGCGAGGTATGTTTCTGATACTGGACATCAATTTCCTTACGCCAATACACACAATACATGGCGCCATCACAGGCCAGTTACCATTACATTCCTATTGCAGGACACACCCACCCACTGGGTTATATTCCTAACACAGGCCAACAGGTGCTTATGCACACTAATTATTCCATCATGTACCTTATGTGTACACCGGTATTTGCGCTTTCCGTCAGTGGCAGAGCTCATGTACGAGTATGGGGGACTGGACACTATATCGGTGGCACTGCATGACACCCTGAGGGACACATGTCTTTTGAGTCTATTAACCTTCCACATTGACTTTCACAGGCCATACATTGTAATTCACATTTGTGGACAAACATGCTTATGACTTGTACATGTTTTGTCATTTGTCCTGATGTCTTTCTTCTCACCTGTCCACCTAGTATCACTAATTCTGTACATTTCATTAGGACAGGTTACCTTCATACCTCTCACCTGTACACATTATGGGTATACGCCCTGGGGTTTGACCTATGATTCTGTTACATTTGTCATGATAATGTGCCTTTCTGGTAGATTGCTGGCAAGCCATGATGGACTGTGCAGTTAGGTAATCATGACTGACATTTCTATTTCATGATTACTAACTCTCGTAACATTCGTATTCCTGACTACACAATTATTCTATCAATGGTCTGACTTTGTCTGAGGTATATTTAATATAGTCCCTATTTGTCTGTCGTGTACTATGCCTTAGTCCAACTGTCTTATTCTGACATTCTGGCAGGTATGATTACCATCTTGGTTGTACGCATGTCCATCCATGATAATCGCCTACATGACACTGATATAGGTCCCTACGTCTTCCCCCAATGGTTTACACAATATCCAGTAGATGGGTTGCACCTTTTTGGAGAATGTAGGCATTTGCTATACCCACATAGGTATATTGATCACTCCCATGGGGCGTACCTAATAGATCTGTGCCAACCAACACCTTGGCCCAATTCTGCATACCCATGATTCCCATACCTGACACACCTCCACAGTACCCATTAGACATGTTTAATGTGAGCGATAATAAAGTGTGAGGACACTTCCGAGCACTCCCCACTCTGCGGATATCAGCTCTTACGTCATACATTCAATCGACCCATGTGTTATTACCCTTGCACCTGCTACTGTTGCATGTACACCTATATCATAGTTGCAGGTGTGACTTCTTTTGCATCAATGACAGTTCGCACTTCGTACAGGATCAATTTTTGGGGTCCTGCAAAGGACACCTCTATTCATGTTTAACGTGTAGAACTTGCAGGCCCTGTCACATTGGTACTTTCCGGGCAATGGTTTGGAAACCATCGGTATATTCTCCTTTCATGCATGTCTGTCTGTCTATCCATATTAGCTATACCGTGACCTATTTATGTACATGTGTTATATGTACAGGGACATATGTTTGTTGTGTATATATCTATTCATGTATCATGTGCGTATAGATATATATATGTACATATATAGATATGTCTGTACATTCCTCATCTCGTAATTTGCTTTGGATTATGTCTGTGGATATATGTGTATATATATCTCCATATCATACCTTTCAACTGTACAGATTTCTGCTGCATGTACAGCTGTTTGCCTCTTATCTTTGGTCCATTTTTCATAACCTTGTGTCTATCTGGCAAGTTAGTGGCATATCATTAAAGACTGATGTTGGTAAATAATGACAAACATTTCAGGTTACGACTTCATACCCTTCAGAGAATCCATGCTAGTGACACACCTGTTATTCTATCCACTTTCTATGTTTGTTAGGGCAATATCTGGGGATTGTCCCTATTTGTACCATTTGTTGTCATGGCTTTGTCCGGTTTCGTACTTTACAGGCTTAACAGGTATGAGCCATGTACATAGAACATGGGGAAAACATCATTCATTTTCTATTCTGTGAGTGGATTACACACGCGCAGGCCCACTTGCGTATCCTTATTGTGGGTTACATATGTTTCATAGATAATTGTGCTTCCGTGAACTTTCATAATTCTGACCGTAACAGTTACATATCTGTATTCCAGTTTACAGACTACTACGGAACACACGTTCACCTTTACATATTTAAATGTGTGTACTGCACGGACGCTTTCATTACACTTTCAAGTTATATGTGCAGTGGTCGTAGGTCAACCAGGACTGCATTCACGTTGGCCGGATACCGGAACCACTATTCTATTGGTGTTCTCCCTCATTGATATGCATACCCATAGTACTTAGCTACATCAACATACACCTCACCGCTTCACCTACGACATAGGCATTCATTCTCCTGCTGGGAAAAAGGCGGTACTACATATTACACATTCCCTATTGCCTACTGCTGTGGACTCCGGCTGCATTGTTAATCACTCCAAGGATATGCAGAACACCAAGGCATATAGTCCAGCCACATACAGGTCTTTGATTGTTAGGGTGTTCATGTAGTGATCTGGGTTTCAGCTTGTCCACCTGGTGAATGGAACTTCCCTGGCCGAGCTGAAATGTCAGATGAAGCATATGGACAGGGATTATCTCCCTATTTTGAAGTTTTACCTGTGTTTATAGACACAGGTGTTTGGGCACCTGTCAGCAGCTTATTCTGTTGGCATTACATATTATGGGTGGGGTTGTTACAGTCCATACTCCACGGTGAGGTGTTCCCATTCACATTTGACTATCACCTGTATACAGTCATACGGGGATTATTATTTTTGGACATGAAGTGACTACAGGTATGCAGTTGTACATTACACAAGTGTGAAGGGCTGTTCCTGTAAATATGTACGGACCATACCTCTCAACCTCTTAGAGCACAAAACCTGTGCAAAACCTACATGATGGGGGGACAATTAGGGACACATTTTAACGATTGCTCTTACAAGCTTAGAACGTTGATAGAATGCTAGGTTTTGCATTAGCATGACTTTTCTGCAGGTTGTGGAGTCTTATACTCAGGATATTTCTCATTATTTAGTGACATCAATCCTCAGCTATTTACCACACTGGTGCAGATTGTCGGAGGCACACACCAACACTATGGGGTGAACCTGTGGTCATTCTTAGGGTTGCCACCTTTTCGACTGCCCAAAGTGGGACATGTTCTGTAGAGATGTCAGATTTTCCAGGACAAAACATACCTACAGCCGTGCATAGTACTGAACTTTAACCTTTTTTGTACATATAATAGCTTATTCTAGTAAGATTTGAATTGCTTATGCTACTTCACATAACATATTGAGGATTCATATATAAAATAACCGTTTTATGCGACTATTAAAGTAAATTAGGAAATAAACTCTCAGGACATTTGCTATGTCTTGATTTTTTCACAGGACACAACTGCCTACAGAGGGATTGTTACTCGCAAAGTGGGACAGGTGGTGACCCTAGTCATTCTGCGAATATCCGGACAGTTGAGTGGTATGGCACGGACCTCTGTAATACGCTGTTGTGTTCTGGCACAGCAGTAGCTCAGCATTAAAGACTGCAGTCGGAACGTGCTGACAGACAGTTGGGTTTCAGACTTCATACTCCAGACATTAATGCCAATGTGCAAACTGTTATTCTATCAGATTCTATGTTTCTAAGAGATATGTTTACAGATTGTCGCTGATTTTGGACGTTTGTCTCACTTATATTCACGGCTCTGTCTAGATATCTTGCTCACACAGGTTGACAGGTATGGTCAGTCACGACTGCACACAGTCAGTGTCCCTCACACTTGATCAGGGTTGCCCTGTTTACGTAGTGTCTTCCTCGCCCTCATGCCGTTTTCCACTTTGCAAATGTGTGCATTATATTCTCCCTCCTATTCGTGTCTGGACACCTGCATCACGGGAAGGTATTTTATCCTGGGTGGTAGGTTATGCATGCCCACTTAGGGCTAGACAGTGTCATGGACCTCCACTGCACATTCTGACTTGTGTCCAGATATCTACTGGATTGGACATCATGTCGTCATACCCATTCTACTATTTACACAAGTTGGTAATCCTGTGAGGGATATCCCAAAAATTGGTTTAGACCAAAACAAGTTAGATAACAAAGATTTTTGTAGCTGCACGAAAATGTGCAGGGGGTTTTACCTATAGGGGATACATGGTTTGCAATCCTGACACTGCCTAGGGTGACAATACCTACTACATATGCATAGGGGTCACTGTGTGTAGCTGTTTCTGCAACAAACCAGTGGACCAAGTATGGCTGGATTTGGTGGACGTTCTGGTATGGTGGCAAGTTGTGTGTTGTGGAGGGTATGCTGGGTAGGCTATTATGCATCCAGGTGTGTTGCGTTTGTTATGGCCAGTTCCATCAGGACCCATCTGTGGGTATGTGATGGTGCTGTATCTATACATTTGTCTCGCATATTTCCATATTCATATGTTTGTGGGATTGTGTTCTACACTATGGCCTGTCTGCTTGTCTTGCAGCTGTTTCTACATGAGGTTGTGTTTCTTTCCACTTCACCTGCTGCCCCCTCATACACCTCCGGTTCACCTTTTCTGCATACAACACAAGTATCGCCTTTGAGGAATTTACCATTAAACACACACCCCTCACACGAGAATTACTCACACCCCATAGAGCACTACTTTGGTTGTTGGCGCATGACACGGCCAGAGTTACACATTGACTACCCTACATGTGTCGAGTACCTTTATGGTTGTGTGGACTACCCTGCCATGTTTGCTTTCCACATGCTATACCTCACGCACATAGGTACACGCCCTTACTTTACTTTCATTACTTGGTTGGTGTATCCGGGTACTACCCGTTCGACTATGTCACATACACGTTCGGATTATACAGCTGCCTTCCGGATTTTGCCAGCCTGTTCTACTCATTGGTAGGATGGCACCTTTTCCTGTGTCCAAGCTATTCCTTACATATGTCCGACTGTTGTGGACATTGCCTCCCCACAGTCAACGGTTGTGTTTCCACCTTTTCAATTGGCCACAGTGTGACATAGGGTTACTACCTGTCCCACTTTGCGAGGGACAGTCCCTCTTTGGGCAGTTGTGTCCTGACATGTAATTGTCAACATGGCAAATGTCCTGAGATTTTAGGACAAACATATTTCTTATATTTTATGTGATAGTTGCATTAAACAGTTAATTCTGCATCTGAAATACCTGACTGTTATGAGAAACAGAATAAGCAACTAAAATGCTACAGGAATACGCTTTTCTGTAGGCAAAACAGTTATGTTCTGTCCTTTGTACTGGCCGTGGGTATGTGTCGGCCTGTACAGTCTGATGTCTGTACCAAACATGTCCCACTTTGGCCATTTGTAAGGGTGGCAACCCTACTGTGACAGTTGCGGTGAACACGGCATATTTTACAGGCCGACACATACCCATGGTCAGTTCGGCAGATAAAACTTACAATTCTTGCCTATATCTAAGCTTATTCTTGTAGCAATTTGGTATCTTATTCTGTTTGTTATGACATTTATGTATTATACGTCCAGTGAAATATGTTTAATGCAACTATTGTATGACATCTACGGAGGAATTATGTCCTATATTCTCTGGACATTTGCCAGTTTTGCATGTTTGTGTCAGGACACATCTGCCCACAGAGGGACTGTCGCTCGCAAAGTGGGACAGGTGGTAATCTTTGTCGATGGTACGGATCATACTGTTCCTTTCGGCCTACATGTGTCCGTGTTGTTATGGCTCATTTATATGCTCCTTCTGTTTCGTTTACATACGTATGCTATTTCCTATCACATTTGGTATGTGAAATACGGACATACCTTTTGTATGTGACTATTACATGGCTTGTGGGATATGATTCAGACATACGGTCACTACCTATATCTACATTTCTCCTCGTGTATTTTGTTATGGACACATCTGCACAGCTATGTTCCCTCCCTCAAATTATGGGTCGGCTGGTGACCCTCTCCGTTGGACTGGACGTACCTACTGGCGGCAAGCTAAAATCTGATAGGTTTCACTTCCACATGGTATAGCTATCAACACTACGTTGGACTACAGGCACACGGTTTTCCTGTCATTTGTTCATGGGTAGGGACCCGTTATTCCCTACCATGCATTTGTGTTTGAGTCTTCATTTTCTGTTCGCAGGGACTCTGCTTTGCATACGTTTCAGTCTCCATGGACACTAATAGGTACGATTACTATTGCTGGCGGAATATAATATTCAGCAGTTTAGGTTGCTCCTCGAAAGCCGACATTGACACGCCTCCCTGTGCAACTTCGATACGCCCCTTGCACTCGCGCATGTTTCCTATGCACGTGGCTGTGGCGGCTGCGCGCCTTCATTAATATGCATATGGCGTGACTACTCCACATCTACGCCACACGGCCGGCGCAAGCCTTACGCCGGACTTGCGCCGAGCTTCATGAATCCGGGGGAGAGTGTTTCACACGTTTAAATGACACATAATGGAGCTGTATCTACTTTATGTTTGAATGCGGCCTTTGTTTGCATTCTGCTGGGATACATCATTTAATTATGCTACGGGCTGCCACAGCTATAGTAAATGTGTATCTGTAGGAGGCTATCATTGCATCTGCTTTGCCCAGTGGTGTGAAAAAAAAATCAAATTAATAACATATGTATATAAAATATATGTACAAAAGAGTTTTAGGTATGTGAGAACATAGAAAATATATACATACACATACACACACATACACACACACACACACACACACACACACACACACACACACACACACACACACACACACACACACACACACACACACACACACACACACACACACACTCTTCTCGCTAATAAGGGCTCATCTCATTATTATAATTATTATATGCTAAATAGGGCTCAACTAATTTTTGTTTCTGAAACACTCAATTTGTGTGACGAGCAAACCTGGAAAGTGCACTAAATAAACTACAATCATGACAAGTCCATGCTCTAAAACTTCTTCCTTAGTGTGATGAGGACTTTCTGCCAGTTGTCATGTAGATTCATCCCTCTGGCAGGATGATCAAGCTAATTAGGGGCTCATCTTATTATTTATATCTATTTTTATTTATATTTTGTTTACCTGGTTAGTCCCTTCTACATTTACCTGAGCTACACCAACTCAGACAGATGGAGTCTTGGTTTAATGTCTCATCTGATGGACAACACACTGAAGAGTGTAGCCTCCCTCTCCCCCACTTATGCTGCACTGCAGTGTGTCAACAAATCCATCGACCTGGTGTAGGAATAGAATCCACAGCCTTCCACACCAAAGGCAAGTGTGCTACTAGTTCTAATACATTAATGTTTGTGAAACACACAATTTGTATGATGAACAAACCTGCAGACATTGTGGAGGTTTCTACTCCCTGCTGTGCACATGCCCAAGCACCTGTAGACAAATATGCACACACATGGCAAGCCAATTATTTTAGAGTTGAGAGAATTGTCATACCAGATTTAACCATCTCCATATGGAGTTGCTGCAGAACATGTATTTCCAACAGACATTTGAGAACTGTTTTAGACACCACTTGTTTGCCATTTTTTTCCTGAGATTCTTCAATGTAAGACATCATGGCTGGAGAATGACAGGATGACTTTTAGAATGCAGAAGTGGTATGAGAGGGAGTCCAAGATTCTTCAGGGCATCCTCTACAACAAGTACATCAGGACGTTCCTGCCAGAGGGCTATACCAGACCACAGTATAAAGCTGAAGCCTGGAATAGGTTTGCAAGGCTGCCATCTGTGTCACTGGCATCTTACACATTGCGGCCAGTGCTGTCACCATTACAGGGACATGATGAGTCACAACCTGACATCCTACACATGGGGGGGCAGTGCTGTCACAATTACAGGGACATGATAAGTTACAACCTGACATCCTACACATGGGGGGCCAGTGCTGTCACAATTACAGGGACATGATGAGTCACAACCTGACATCCTACACATGGGGGGCCAGTGCTGTCACCATTACAGGGACATGATGAGTCACAATCCTGACCTCCTACACATGGGGGTCAGTACTGTCACCATTACAGGGACATAATGAGTCACAATCCTGACATTAGACACAATCCGGACATCCTACACATGGGGGCCAGTACTGTCACCATTACAGGGGCCTGATCAGACACAATCCTTACATGAGTTACAATCCTGACACACATGGAGGCCAGTGCTGTTATCATTACAAGGTTATGATTAGTCACAATCCTGACATCCTACACATTGGGGCCATTGCTGTCACCATTACAGGGGCATGATGAGTCACAATCCTTACATAAGTCGCAATCCTGACATCCTGCACATTGGGGCCAGTACTGTCACCATTACAGGGACATGATGAGTCACAATCCTGACATCCTCCACATGGGGGGCAGCACTGTCACCATTACAGGGACATGATGAGTCAAAATCCGACATCCTACACATGGGGGCCAGTACTGTCACCATAACAGGGACATGATGAGTCACAATCATACCACTCAACTGTACAAATGTTTGCAGAATGTCCGATTTTTGCCTCATATTTTTGGTCTGTTCCTCATAAAAAATGTGTTTTTTGAAAAATTATTGGGATGATCTAAGGATTAATGTCACTAAATAATGACATCTACTTGAGTTTCAGACTTCATATCCTTCAGAAAATGCATGCTACCACAAATCCTGTTATTCCAGCAGCTTTCTAAGTTTAAAGCAGCAATATTTATGTGCCCCTATTTATAGACCTTTGCCCCACATTATGTTGGGCTTTGTCCAGATTTCTTGTGCTAAGAGGTTGAGAGGTATGGTCACAATCCTGACATGAGTAGCAATCCTGACATCATACACATGAAGGCCAGTGCTGTCACCATTACACAGACATGATGAGTCACTACCTGCGATCCTACACATGGGGGCCAGTGCTGTCAGCATTACAGGGACATGATGAGTCACAATTCTGACATCCTACCCATGGGGGACAGTGCTGTTAACAAAACAGGGACATGATAAGCCACAATCCTGACATCCTACACATGGGGGTCAGTACTGTCACCACTACAGGGACATGACTAGTCACTACCTGACATCCTACACATGGGGGGGCAGTGCTGTCCCCATTACAGGGACATGATGAGTCACAATCCCGACATCCTACACATGGGGGACAGTACTGTCACCATTACAGGGACATGATGAGTCAAAATCCTGACATCCTACCCAAGGGGGACAGTGCTGTTAACAAAACAGGGACATGATAAGCCACAATCCTGACATCCCACACATGGGGGTCAGTGCTGTCACCACTACAGGGACATGACTAGTCACTACCTGACATCCTACACATGTGGGTCAGTGTTGTCAGCATTACAGGGGCATAATGAGTCACATTCCTGACATCCTACACATGTGTGCCAATGCTGTCAGCATTACAGGGACATGATGAGTCACTATCCTGACATCCTACACAAGGCGGCCAGTGCTGTTACCATTACAGGGACATGATGAGTCACAATCCTGACATACTACACATGGGGACAGTACTGTTAACAATACAGGGACATGATGAACCACAATCCTGACATCCTACACATGGGGGCCAGTGTTGTTACCATTACAGGGACATGATGAGTCGCAATCCTGGCATCCTACACATGGGTTGGCCAGTGCTGTCTCCATTGCAGGATCATGATGAGTCACAATCCCGACATTCTACACATGGGGGTCAGTGCTGTCACCATTACATGGACATGATGAGTCACAATCCTGACATGCTACACATGGGGGTCTGTGCTTTTACCATTACAGGGACATGATGAGTCACAATCCTGACATCCTACACATGGGGGGACCAGTGCTTTCACCATTACAGGGGCATGATCAGTCACTACCTGACATCCCACACATGGGCCAATGCTGTCAGCATTACAGGGACACGATGAGTCACAATCTTGACATCCTACACGTGGGGGGGGGGCAATACTGTCACCATTACAGGGACATGATGAGTCACAATCCTGACATCTTACACATGTGGGCCAATGCTGTCAGCATTACAGGGACATAATGAGTCACAATCCTGACATCCTACACATGAGGGCCAGTGCTGTTACCATTATAGAGACATGATCAGTCACAATCTTGACATGAGTAGCAATCCTGACATCCTAATAACACAAACAAGCACAAACTGATAAAATCCCAGTAAGAAGACACTCCAAAGTGTTAGCTGGACTAAACACTCTTTATTTAGTGCTTTTGTCAGTATTATATTTGACTTATTCAGAACAAAAGCATGTGAAACAACTCTTCCTTAAATAACCAGGCTAATCAAGTGACTTAATTAAAATAAATTTAAACAACACTTACTCCCCCAGTTTAAAACATTCAATAGATGCGTTTATAGAACCCCATCAATTATATATATTTATATATATATATATATATATATATATATATATATATATATATATATATATATATATATATATATATAAAACAATTGCTGATTGATAACAATACCCTTGCATAAAACTTCTTAAATACTGTCTTATCTCCCTTTACATTTTGTTTGATCATATCATGCCATTATATATGAAAATCAGCTTTAAGTCTCAATACACTGGACAAGGACACTACTTCATTTAAACCTGGTGAATTTGTGGCGTTAACCCTTAATTGCTTTATAAGTTCCTTATATTCAACAAATAATTCACTAGGTCTCCCTCTACCATTGTATTCTATCTGATCAATGGCAATGAATCTAAAAGTATGGCCAGCCAATTGTTTTAAATGCTTTGCTAAGGTGTTGCTCATATTCCCTATTTGTATACCATACATACGTTGATATGGATTCACTTTATAATCCTGAAATCCTGAAATATCGAATTTCAGAATTTCGAGATCATAAAGCCGAAACCTGACAATCCCGAAACCCCAGATGCACGAATTTTAAAATCACGAACACTACACTAACCATATACCACACACACATACACACACAGCTTACCCCAACACACAAACACTCAAACCTACACTACATACAAGTAGGGGGGGGAACCCTCTGCATCCCCCATGTGGGGGGGGACCCCCCACTACCTAAATATACTAACTCCATGGTCACACTACACAGACAAACACACAAAAACACCACCATGCAAGCTACATTCCCCTCGCATACACAGATCACAGTAACCAAACACACTGACACACACTAAAGCCCCTAACCAAAACCCTTAAACGTAAAGTCTTACCTGAACTTCCAGCTATCTCTTCACACAGTGCAACACCACAAGCGTTACTTCAAAACCTCTGTACTTCGGGATTTTGAAATTCACACTTCTGGGGTTTCAGACTTTTGAGCTTTCGGCTTTATAATCTCAGAATTCTGAAATTCGGTATTTCAGAATTTCAGGTTTATAAAGTGTTCCCGTTGATATATACATTTTCTGAAGGCATTTTTTGTTTTTCCAACATAAAAACTTCCACAATCCTGACACTTAGCTATATATACTAGCAGTTTACTACCACAGTTGAACTTATATTTGAGGCAAATTGTTCCAGATCTTGGAATCTTAACATTTTCACCTTCCATAATATATCGACATTGTCCACATTGTCCACACCCACTCATTTTCCCTCTAGTCTGACTTACAGTCCCCTCATTATTTCTTTCCAAAAAGTTTTTAAAACTCATATCTTTTTTTGTTCAACATCTCCTCTAAATATAAACCAATTTTTATTCAGAATATCTTTGATACCATAAAACTGTGGGTTGAATGTGAAAATCATTGCATTACTGTAACTCTTAGTTTCTAACCCCCCCTTGTTCACTATTGGCTATATTGTCATTGTCATTGTGAAGGATTGTAGCCTGAGTGCCTACTCCTAATAAGGGATAAAAATGCCGTAACCTCCACTTCTCTGTTACTTCCACCATGTCACCATTACACGGACATGATGAATCGCACACCTGATATCCTACACATGAGTGCCAGTGCTGTCACCATTACAGGGACATGATGAGTCATATTCCTGAGATCCTACACATGGGGGGGGGCAGTACTGTCACCATTACAGGGACATGATGTGGCGCAATCATGACATTCTAGACATGGGGGCCAGTACTGTCACCATTACAGGGACATGACGAGTCACAATCATACCTCTCAACTGTATAAATTTTTGCAGAATGTCCAGATTTTTGCCTCATATTTTTGGTCTACTCCTCATAAAAAATGTGTTTTTTGACAAATTATTGCGATGATCTAAGGATTAAAATCACAAAAATGACATCTATTTGAGTTTCAGAGTTCATATATTTCAGAAATATGCATACTAACACAATTCCTGTTATTCCAGCAGCTTTCTACATTTATAGCAGCAATAATTATAATGTGTCCCTATTTATGGACCTTTGCACCCCTCCATTAGGTATGGCTTTGTCGAGATTTCTTGTGCTAAGAAGTTGAGAGATATGGTCACAGTCCTGACATGAGTAGTAATTCTGACATCCTACAATGGAAGCCAGTGCTGTCACCATTACAGGAACATGATTAGTCACAATCCTGACAAAAGTCAAAATCCTGACATCCTACACATGGGGGTCAGTGCTGTTAACAATAACGGGACATGATGTGTCACAATCCTTAGATGAGCTGTAATCCCGACAAACTACACACGGGGGCCAGTGCTGTCACCATTATAGGGAAATGATTAGTCACAATCCTGACATAAGTCACAATCCTGATATCCTACACATGGGGGTCAGTGCTGTTACCATTACAGGGACCTGATGAGTCACAATCCTGACATCCTGCACATGGCCGGGCCAGTGCTCTCACCGTTAGAGAGACATGAGTCACTACCTGACATCCTATACATGCGGGCCACTACTGTCAGCATTACAGGGCATGATGAGTCACAATCCTGATATCTTACACATTGGGGTCAGTGCTGTTACCATTACAGGGACATAATGAGTCACAATCCTGACATCCTGCACATGAGGGCCAGTGCTGCTACCATTACATGGACATGATGAGTCACTACCTGACATCCTACACATGAGGGCCAGTACTGTCAGCATTACAGGGACATGATGAGTCACAGTCCTGACATCCTACACATGGAGGCCAGTGCTGTCACTATTACAGGGACATGATGAGTCACAATCCCGACATCCTACACATGAGGGCCAGTGTTGTTACTATTACACGGACATTCTGAGTCACTACCTGACATCCTATACATGGGGGCCAATTCTGCCAGCATTGCACGAACATGATGAGTCACAATCCTGACAACCTCCACATGGGGGCCAGTGCTGTTACTATTAAAAGGACATGATCAGTCACAATCTTGACATGAGTAGCAATCCTGGCAACCTACTAATTGGGCCAGTGCTGCACCATTACAGGGACATGATGAGTCACAATCCCAACATCCTACACATGGGGGCCAGTGCTGCACCATTACAGGGACATGATGAGTAACAATCCTGACATCCTACACATGGGCGGGTCAGTGTTGTCCCCATTACAGGGGCATGATGAGTCACAATCCCAACATCCTACACATGGGGGCCAGTGCTGTCACCATTACATGGACATGATGAGTCACAACCCTGACATCCTACACATGAGGACCAGTGCTGTTGCCATTACAGGGACATGATGAGCCACAATCCTGATATGCTACATATGGAGGCCAGTGCTGTCAGCATTACAGGGACATGATGAGTCACAATTCTGACATGAGTTGCAATCCTGATATCCTGCACATGGGGGCCAGTGCTGTTACCATTACAGGGACATGATGAGTCAAAATCCTTACATCCTACACATAGAAGCGGGGTATGATGAGTCACAATCCTGAGATACTACACATGGGGGGCCAGTGCTGTCACCATTACAGGGACATGATGAGTCACAATCCTGACATGAGTTGCAATCCTGACATCTTACACATGGGAGGCCAGTGCTGTCACCATTACAGGGACATGATGAGTCACTATCTGAAATCCTACACATGTGGGCCAGTATTGTCAGCATTACAGGGGCATGATGACTCACAATCCAGACATCCTACATATGGGGTGGCAGTACTGTCACCATTACAGGTACATGATGAGTCACAATCCTGACATCCTACACATGAGGGCCAGTGCTGTCACCATTACACGGACATGATGAGTCAATACCTGACATCCTACACATGTGGGCCAGTGCTGTCAGCATTACAGGGACATAATGAGTCCAATCTTGACATCCTATACATGAGGGCCAGTGCTGTTACAATTATAGGGACATGATCAGTCACAATCTTGAAATGAGTAGAGATCCTGACATCCTACTAATGGGGCCAGTGCTGCACCAGTACAGGGACATGATGAGTAACAATCCTGACATCCTACACATGGGGGGGGCAGTGCTGTCCCCATTACAGGGACATGATGAGTCACAATCCTGACATCCTACACATGTGGGCCAGTGCTGTCAGCATTACAGGGACATAATGAGTCCAATCTTGACATCCTATACATGAGGGCCAGTGCTGTTACAATTATAGGGACATGATCAGTCACAATCTTGAAATGAGTAGCAATCCTGACATCCTACTAATGGGGCCAGTGCTGCACCAGTACAGGGACATGATGAGTAACAATCCTGACATCCTACACATGGGGGGGCCAGTGCTGTCCCCATTACAGGGACATGATGAGTCACAATCCCGACATCCTACACATGAGGGCCAGTGCTGTCACCATTACATGGACATGATAAGTCACAATCCTGACATCCTACACATGAGGGCCAGTGCTGTTGCCATTACAGGGACATGATGAGCCACAGTCCTGACATGAGTTGCAATCCTGATATCCTACACACAGTGCTGTTACCATTACAGGGACATGATGATTCAAAATCCTTAGATCCTACACATAGAGGCGGGGTATGATGAGTCACAATCCTGAGATACTACACATGGGGGCCAGTGCTGTCACCATTACAGGGACATGATGAGTCACAATCCTGACATGAGTTGCAATCCTGACATCCTACACATGGGGGTCAGTGTTGTTTCCATTACAGCGACATGATGAGTCACAATCCTGACATCCTACACATGGGGGGGGCAGTGCTGTCCCCATTACAGGGACATGATGAGTCACAATCCTGACATCCTACACATGTGGGCCAGTGCTGTCAGCATTACAGGGACATAATGAGTCCAATCTTGACATCCTATACATGAGGGCCAGTGCTGTTACAATTATAGGGACATGATCAGTCACAATCTTGAAATGAGTAGCAATCCTGACATCCTACTAATGGGGCCAGTGCTGCACCAGTACAGGGACATGATGAGTAACAATCCTGACATCCTACACATGGGGGGGCCAGTGCTGTCCCCATTACAGGGACATGATGAGTCACAATCCCGACATCCTACACATGAGGGCCAGTGCTGTCACCATTACATGGACATGATAAGTCACAATCCTGACATCCTACACATGAGGGCCAGTGCTGTTGCCATTACAGGGACATGATGAGCCACAGTCCTGACATGAGTTGCAATCCTGATATCCTACACACAGTGCTGTTACCATTACAGGGACATGATGAGTCAAAATCCTTAGATCCTACACATAGAGGCGGGGTATGATGAGTCACAATCCTGAGATACTACACATGGGGGCCAGTGCTGTCACCATTACAGGGACATGATGAGTCACAATCCTGACATGAGTTGCAATCCTGACATCCTACACATGGGGGTCAGTGCTGTTTCCATTACAGCGACATGATGAGTCACAATCCTGACATCCTACACATGGGGGGGGGGCAGTGCTGTCCCCATTACAGGGACATGATGAGTCACAATCCTGACATCCTACACATGTGGGCCAGTGCTGTCAGCATTACAGGGACATAATGAGTCCAATCTTGACATCCTATACATGAGGGCCAGTGCTGTTACAATTATAGGGACATGATCAGTCACAATCTTGAAATGAGTAGCAATCCTGACATCCTACTAATGGGGCCAGTGCTGCACCAGTACAGGGACATGATGAGTAACAATCCTGACATCCTACACATGGGGGGGCCAGTGCTGTCCCCATTACAGGGACATGATGAGTCACAATCCCGACATCCTACACATGAGGGCCAGTGCTGTCACCATTACATGGACATGATAAGTCACAATCCTGACATCCTACACATGAGGGCCAGTGCTGTTGCCATTACAGGGACATGATGAGCCACAGTCCTGACATGAGTTGCAATCCTGATATCCTACACACAGTGCTGTTACCATTACAGGGACATGATGAGTCAAAATCCTTAGATCCTACACATAGAGGCGGGGTATGATGAGTCACAATCCTGAGATACTACACATGGGGGCCAGTGCTGTCACCATTACAGGGACATGATGAGTCACAATCCTGACATGAGTTGCAATCCTGACATCCTACACATGGGCTCAGTGCTGTTTCCATTACAGCGACATGATGAGTCACAATCCTGACATCCTACACATGGGGGGCCAGTGCTGTCCCCATTACAGGGACATGATGAGTCACAATCCTGACATCCTACACATGTGGGCCAGTGCTGTCAGCATTAAAGGGATATGATGAGTCACAATCCAGACATCCAACACATGGGGTGGCAGTACTGTCACCATTACAGGGACATGATGAGTCGCAATCCTGACATCCTACACATGAGGGTCAGTGCTGTCACCATTACACGGACATGATGAGTCACTACCTGACATCCTACACATGTGGGCCAGTGCTGTCAGCATTACAGGGACATAATGAGTCCAATCATGACATCCTATACATGAGGGCCAGTGCTGTTACCATTATAGAGACATGATCAGTCACAATCTTGAAATGAGTAGCAATCCTGACATCCTAATAACACAAACAAGCACAAACTGAAAAAATCCCAGTAAGAAGACACTCCAAAGTGGAAGCTGGACCAAGCGCTCTTTATTTAGCGCTTTTGTCAGTATTACACTTGACTGCTTCAGAATAAAATCATGTGACACAACTCTTCCTTAAATAACCAGGCTAATCAAGCGACTTAATTAAAATAAATTTAAACAACACTTACTCCTCCAGTTTAAAAACATTCAATAGATGCGTTTCTACACACCCATCAAGTATATATATAACAATTACTGATTGATAACAACACACTTGCGTAAAACTTCTTAAATACTGTACTTATGTCCCTTTACATTTTGTTTGATCATATCATGCCATTATATATGAAAATCAGCTTTAAATCTCAATACACTGGACAAAGACGCTACTTCATTTAAACCTGGTGAACTTGTGGCGTTAACCCTTAATTACCACATAAGTTCCTTATATTCAAGAAATAATTCACTAGGTCCCCCTATACCATTGTATTCTATCTGATCAATGGCAATTAATCTAAAAGTATGGCCAGACAATTGTTTTAAATGCTTTGCTAAGGTGTTGTTCATATTCCCAATTTGTATATCATACATACATTGATATGGCTTCACTTTATAATACCGAAATCCTGAAATATCGAATTTCAGAATTTTGAGATAATAAAGCCGAAACCTGACAATCCCGAAACCCCAGAAGCGCAAATTTTAAAATTGCGAACACTACACTAACCATACACCACACACACATACACACACAGCTTCCCCCAACACACAAGCACTCAAACCTACACTACATACAAGTAGGGGGGAAAGTCCCCCTGCATCCCCCATGTTGGGGGCTGCACCCCCTACACCCCCACTACTTAAATATACTAACTCCATGGTCACACTACACAGGCAAACACACAAAAACACCACCATACAAACTACATTCCCCTGGCATACACAGATCATAATACCCAAACACACTGACACACACTAAAGCCCCTAACCAAAACCCTTAAATGTAAAGACTTACCTGAACTTCCAGCTATCCCTTCATACAGCACAACACCAGAAGCGCTACTTCAAAATCTCTCTACTCTGGGATTTTGAAATTCGCGCTTCTGGGGTTTCAGACTTTTGAGCTTTCAGCTTTATAATCTCGGGATTCTGAAAATTTGGTATTTCAGAATTTCGAGATTATTAAGTGTTCCCATTGATATATATGTTTTTTGAAGGCATTTTTTGTTTTTCCAACATAAAAACTTCCACAATACTGACACTTAGCTATATATACTAGCAGTTTACTACCACAGTTGAGCTTATATTTGAGGCTAATTTTTCCAGATCTTGGAATCTTAACATTTTCACCTTCCATAATATATCGACATTGTCCACATTGTCCACACCCACTCATTTTCCCTCTAGTCTGACTTACAGTCCCCTCATTATTTCTTTCAAAATGTTTTTAAAACTCATATCTTTTTAGTAGACAACAACAGGCTTAACCCCCACTCTTCCTATATGTTCATCATTTCCTCTAAATGTAAACCAATTTTTGATCAAAATATCTTTGATACCATAAAAATGTAGGTTGAATGTTAAAATCATTGCACTACTGTAACTCCTAGTTTCAAACCACCCTTGTTCACCATTGGCTATATTGTCATTGTCATTGTGAGGGATAGTAGCCTGAGTGCCTACTCCTAATAAGGGATAAAGATGCCCTAACCTCCTCTTCTCTGTTAGTTCCACCATGTCACCATTACACGGACATGATGAGTTGCAATCCTGACATCCTACACATGGAGGGGCAGTACTGTCACCATTACAATGACATGATGAGTCATAATCCTGACATCTTCCACATGGGGGCCAGTGCTGTCACCATTACAGGGACATGATAAGTCACAATCCTGACATCCTACACATGGGGGGGGCAGTAATGTCACCATTACAGGGACATGATGATTCACAATCATACCACTCAACTGTATATATTTTTGCAGAATGCCCAGCTTTTTGCTCATATTTTTAGTCTGTTCCTCATAAAAATGTGTTTTTTGACAAATTATTGCGATGATCTATGTATTACAGTCACAAATAATGACATCTATTTGAGTTTCAGAGTTCATGTCCTTCAGAAATATGCATGCTAATATGGGTTTGTCCAGATTTCTTGCGCTAAGAAGTTGAGAGATATGGTCACAGTCCTGACATAAGTAGCAATTCTGACATCCTACACATGGGGGCCAGTGCTGTCACCATTAGAGGGACATGATTAGTCACAATCCTGACATAAGTCACAATCCTGACATCCTACACATGGGGGTCAGTGCTGTTAGCAATACAAGGACATGATGTGTCACAATCCTTACATGAGTTGCAATCCTGACATCCTACACATGGGAGCCCCAGTGCTGTCACCATTATAGAGACATGATTAGGCACAATCCTGACATAAGTCACAATCCTGACACCCTACACATGAGGGTCAGTGCTGTTACCATTACAGGGACCTGATGAGTCACAATCCTGACATCCTACACATGGGGCAGTGCTGTCACCATTACAGGGAAATGATGAGTCACTACCTGACATCCTACACATGTGGGCCAGTGCTGTTAGCATTACGGGGACATGATGAGTCACAATCCTGAAATCCTATACATGGGGGTCAGTGCTGTTACCATTACAGGGACATAATGAGTCACAATCCTGACATCCTACACACGAGGGCCAGTGCTGTCACCATTACATCGACATGATGAGTTACTACCTGACATCCTACACATGGGGGCCAGTGCTGTCTACATTACAGGCACATGATGAATCACAATCCTGACATCCTACACATGAGGGCCAGTGCTGTTACCATTATATGGACATGATTAGTCATAATCCTGACATAAGTCACATTTCTGACATCCTACACATGGGGTCCAGTGCTGTCACCATTACAGGGACATGATTAGTCACAATCATGACATCCTACACATGGGGTAAGTGCTGTTAACAATACAGGGACATGATGAGTCACAATCCTGAAATCCTACACATGGGGGCCAGTGCTGTTACCATTACAGGGACCTGATGATTCACAATCCTGACATCCCACACATGGGGGTCAGTGCTGTCAGCATTACAGGGACCTGATGAGTCACAATCCTGACACCCTACACATGGGAGGGGGGCAGGGCTGTCCCCATTGCAGGGACATGATGGGTCACAATCCTGACATCCTACACATGGGGGTCAGTGCTGTTAATAATACAGGGACATGATGAGTCACAATCCTGACATCCTACAAATGGGGGCCAGTGCTGTTACCATTACAGTGACCTGATGAGTCACAACCTGACATTCTACACATAGGGATCAGTGCTACCAGCATTACAGGCACATGATGAGCCACAATCCTGACATACTACACATGGGGGCCAGTACTGTCACCATT
The DNA here is from genome assembly GCF_019279795.1 of Protopterus annectens. NCBI lineage: Eukaryota > Metazoa > Chordata > Ceratodontiformes > Protopteridae > Protopterus > Protopterus annectens. The sequence continues at coordinate 1,072,797,699 of NC_056748.1, forward strand.
ACAGGGACAGGATGAGTCACAATCCTGATATCCTACACATGAGAGCCAGTGCTGTCACCATTACACGGACATGATGAGTCACTATCTGACATACACATGGGGGCCAGTGCTGTCAGCATTACAGGGACATGATGAGTTACAATCCTGACATCCTACACAGGAGGGCCAGTACTGTCACCATTACAGGGACATGATGAGTCACAATCCTGACATCCTACACATGGGGTCAGTGCTGTTACCATTACAGGGACATGATTAGTCACAATCCCGACATCCTACACATGAGAGCCAGTACTGTCACCATTACAGGGACATGTTGAGTCACAATCCTGGCATCCTACACATGGGGGCCAGTGCTGTCAACATTACAGGGACATGATGAGTCACAATCCTGACATCCTACACTCCCACAAGAGGGGAAAACATACTTGACCTGATCATCACCAACATGGGGACTCTATGCTCCAGACCAGAAGTGTATCCCTCACTGGTAAGATCAGACCATAAACTAATCTCACTGGATATTCACATCCCGACCCCACCCCCTGCCCAGAAAACCACAGTGAAAAACTTCTCTAAAGCAAATTTCACACTCCTCAAAACCGAGGTGGAATCCTTCAAAGCCCCCGGGCCTGTGGAAAATATGGCCCAGACCACAGAATCCTTTATAAACGCATTCTATGAACACCTTCAGGAATGCATGGATCATGCAATCCCAATTAAAACCAAGACCCAATCCTCCAAAGGCAGGCGTCCTGTCTGGTGAACCCCAGCCATAAACAAACTATACAATAGAAGGAGGAAGCTACTACATGATAGAGCAAAATCCCAAAAAGGGAAGGCATCTCTGATCAGTATTAGCAAAAAACTACGGGCACTCATAAAATCGTTTAAGGCCAGCTTCAAGAGAAAATTGCACAGGACACTAAGGATAATCACAAGGCTTTCTTTAGTTATGTTAGGAACCTGGGTGGGAATTCCCAGATATGCTCAGAATTAGTCCAAAATGACAAAAAATACAACAAACCCACAAACATTGCCAACATCCTAGCTGACAGGTTCAGGGCAAACCCCCCCCCCCACCAAAAGGGCAAATATCTATCCCAGCAGAGTGCTGCCCCCCTGACATCTCAGATGCTCACGTAAGAGCCACCCTCTCCAAAGCAAAAAACACAGCATCAATGGGACCAGACGGTGTCCCGGCTGCGTCCTACATGAACTCCAAGAAGAGCTAAACCCAAACATAAAACTACTGTTCAATCTCAGCCTTACTACAGGATATGTACCCAAAGAGTGGCGTACAGCAACAGTGGTCCCTCTCCACAAAGGTGGTGCCTCAACGGATCCTGGAAACTATCGCCCCATAAGCCTGACTAGCTTGGTCTGCAAAGCTATGGAAAGGATCATCATGGACATCATAAATAAAGATATTGGGGACCTACAGACACTGGATCCTACCCAGTTCAGCTTTGTTAAGGGCAGATCCTGCCTCTTAAACCTGGTCAATTTCTTTGAAACAGTCACCAAGGCCATTGACGAGGGGAAGGTGGTCCACACAGCCTACCTGTACCTCACAAAAGCCTTCGATACAATACCCCACTCGGGCATTATAGATAAGCTCACCAGCTTAAATATAAACCCCTCTGTCACTAGATGGGTTGCAAACTGGCTCAAGGACAGAACCCACATGGTTAGAATTGCTGGAGCCATGTCAGACTCCAAACCAGTTACAAGTGGCATCCCACAAGGCTCAGTCCTGGGACCTCTCTTGTTCGGTATATATTTCTCGGAGGTACAGGCCAACACGGAAGGACTGTGGCTGACCAAGTTCACAGATGACTGCAAACTGGGCACCATAATTGACTCTCCAGCTGACACAAGCATCCTCCAAAAGGGCCTCATAGAAACAGACAACTGGTGCCAGAGCCATGGCCTCAAGCTAAACACCAAAAAGTGTATGGTCATCCCCTTTGGCAAAAACAAAGTGCCCACAAATTACCATATGGGTGGTAATCCATTAAGTACAGAAGAAGTAATTAGGGACCTGGGGACCCAAGTTGATAGCAATCTCTCATTTGACAACCACGTGGCCAAAGTGGTTAGAAAAACATTTTATATAGCCCACCTAATCATGAAGGGATTCACATCTAGATCAGGGGAGGTCATAATGCCTCTTTACTCATCCCTCATCAGGCCCATAATTGAGTACAATGCCCCTTTTGGGATATACCTTACTAGACACCTGCAGCAACTGGAAAGACCCCAAAAGTACCTCACCAAGAGGATCAAAGGGCTCAAACAGATGCCATATGCTGCCCGGTTAAAGAAACTCCAGCTCTACTCAGTGGCATACCGCCTGCTCAGAGGCGATCTGTGCCTGACGTATAAAGCCATGTCCAACCCAGAATTAATGGACATGCTGCACCTCAGAAAATCCAAATCCCATCGACCTATGCGCTCAAGAGACTTGAACCACAGCACTGAAATAAATAGGACATGTTGAAGGGACAGATTCATACCCCAGAGGCTCCCTTCACTCTGGAATAAAATCCCAGTCCAGGTTAGGCAGAGTCCCTCATTGACTCTCTTCAAGAGGAATCTTGATGAGTGGATGGGAGATCATAGGTTTACCCCGGGTATCACTTCTGTGTCACTGTTAGACAGAGGCACAGTATACTAACCTCGAAAAAGGGCATAGCAAAATTAATTTAAAATGGGTGGCGAAAGCCAAACACACTCTGGCTAGGCTTATAAATGCCCTAGGGCAGATAGCCTAATATGAACCTATGAACCTATGAACCTATGAGGGCTAGTGTTGTCACCATTACACGGACATTCTGAGTCACTACCTGACATCCTACACATGCGGGCCAGTGCTGGTAGCATTACACAGACATGATGAGTCACTACCTGACATCCTACACATGGGGGCCAGGGTTGTCAGCATTACAGGAACATGATGAGTCACAATCCTGACATCCTCCACATGGGGGCCAGTGCTGTTACTATTATAGAGACATGATCAGTCACAATCTTGACATGAGTAGCAATCCTGACATCCTACTAATGGGGCCAGTGCTGCACCATTACAGGGACATGATGCATCACAATCCTGACATCCTACACATGGGAGGCCAATACTGTCCTCATTGCAGGAACATGATGAGTCACAATCCTGAAATCCTACACATGGGGGCCAGTGCTGTCACCATTACATGGACATGATGAGTCACAATCCTGGCATGAGTTGCAATCCTGATATCCTACACATGGGGGCCAGTGCTGTCACCATTACAGGGACATGATGAGTCAAAATCCTTACATCCTATACATAGGGGCGGGGTATGATGAGTCACAATCCTGACATCCTACACATGGGGGCCAGTGCTGTCCCCATTGCTGGGACATGATGATTCACAATCCCGACATCCTACTCATGAGAGCCAGTGCTGTCACCGTTACGCGGACATGATGAGTCACAATCCTGACATACTACACATGGGAGCCAGTACTGTCACCATTACAGGGACATGATGAGTCACAATCCTGACATGAGTTGCAATCCTGACATCCTACATACAGGGGCCAGTGCTGTTACCATTACAGGGACATGATGAGTCACAGTCCTGACATCCTACACATGGGGGGGGGGGCAGTTCTGTCCCTATTGCAGGGACATGATGAGTCACAATCCCGACATCCTACACATGGGGGCCAGTGCTGTCAGCATTACACGGACACGATGAGTCACAATCTTAACATCCTACACATGAGGGCCAGTGCTGTTACCATTAGAGGGGCATGATGAGCCACAATCCTGATATCCTACACATGGAGGCCAGTGCTGTCAGCTTTATACGGACATGATGAGTCACAATCCTGACAACCTCCACATGGGGGCCAGTGCTGTCACCATTACAGGGACATGATGAGTCATAATCCTGACATGAGTTGCAATCCTGATATCCTACACATGGGGGCCAGTGCTGTCACCATTACAGGGACATGATGAGTCAAAATCCTTACATCCTACACATAAGGGCAGGGTATGATTAGTCACAATCCTGACATACTACACATGGGGGCCAGTACTGTCACCATTACAGGGACATGATGAGTCACAATCCCGACATAAGTTGCAATCCTGACATCCTACACATGGGGGAGAGTGTTGTTACCATTACAGGGACATGATGACTCACAACCTGACATCCTACACATGGGGGCCAGTGCTGTCAGCATTACAGGGACATGATGAGCCACAATCCTTACATACTACACATGGGGGCCAGTGCTGTCAGCATTACAGGGACCTGATGAGTCACAATCCTGACATTCCACACATGGGGGCCAGTGTTGTCAGCATTTCAGGAACATAATGAGTCACAATCCTGACATCCTACACCCGTGTGAGGATGACGTTAAACAGCAGTCACTACCTCTGTACTATAATTAGTAGCATAACTGTAGTTATAATTATAACTTAATTTAGCTACAGAAATGACCTGCTACTGTGGGCCATCAACAAGTTATTACACTACGTCCCTTTTTTTGCTTCAAGCCCATTATGAGGTTGTAAGGGGGAGGCAGATGCTGAGCAGCAGGCTGGAGCTCCTAAGAGAGTGCCTGGTGAGTATACATGCTGTCATACACCTGTCTGTCTTTTGACAGTATCACATGCTGTCATACACCTGTCTGTCTTTTGACAGTATCACATGCTGTCATACACCTGTCTGTCTTTTGACAGTATCACATGCTGTCATACACCTGTCTGTCTTTTGACAGTATCACATGCTGTCATACACCTGTCTGTCTTTTGACAGTATCACATGCTGTCATACACCTGTCTGTCTTTTGACAGTATCAGTAGTAGGAATTAAAAACTGATCTATAACTTTCAAATACTATTGCCACACCTGTTTCCACTGGCATAGCTCAAAAATCATAGTATGAATGTGCAATCATAGACATGTTTCTGCATGCCTCCTCTAATATAAAAGGGCAAGTGGATGTTCGTGCTACGTCTCATTGTTCTCACATTGTTAGGATGTCTCTGAATTTAGTTTTCCTGGCCTCACTTTTGTTTCATGAAAATGATCTCCTGTATATTTTTCTATCATGTAGTATCACTGCAACATTACGTGGCCCTTCATATGGAAGATCATCATTCTGAGTTTGCTGGAAATTTATTTATTTATCTATTTATTAGCGTTTGTTTACTGGGATAGTCCACTGGTCTGTTAAGACCCCAGTTTCAGTGGAAGGCCTGGTAGTAAAGCTCCACAGAAACATGAAGATACAATAGAATATAACAATTTGATAATTTTCACAAAGTATATGCACATCTTAATGTTATACATGTTATTAATAATCAGATGAAGTAAAGGTAAACCACAAGTTGTCAGTTAGGTACAACTAAATATAAACTTGAACTGCAGAATAAGAGACAAAAAGGCTAACATTACATAAAGCTACTGGCAAAAACTTGTTAGATTATCAGCAGACATTTAACTGATAATGGTCATTGAATTAAGAATATCTTCATGAAGTAAAGGCAGTCAGGTTTTAAAGGGTGGAGACATGGTACAAATGCAGTTCCAGACAGAAGTATCCTCGTAAAGAAGTTTTAAATGAAGTCTAATTCTGATTGGTTCTAATTATTAATGATAGGGTATTCCAGGTTCTGGCTACAGAACACAAGTAAAGAAGCTGGCCAGCAGGTAAGTTTGGCTTGTGGACCTAAAAAAGGTGTTGATTTTCTGATCTGAGAGACCTTTTGGGATGGTAGTAACTAAATAGTTAGCTAAGTGATGCACCGTCTAAAGATTTATAAATTATTTCATGTGCAATCGTTAATTGCAGGTAGGAGAGATGGTGTGGAAGTTCAAGTTGGTTCAGAGTGTAGAACTGTGCAGTGGGTAGAATGTTTGGCATTAGAAGCAAACTTGGCAAGTTTGTGACACCATGTTTCAAGCTTTGTTTCTAGGCAGGATTGTAGGTTAGTAAGTACGTAAAGGGACACCATAGACAAGAGAGGGAAGTAGGTAAGTGGAAGCAAGGGCTTGTTTAGTGGAAGGGCAAAGGAAGTGTTTGTGCCTGTAAATTATGCATAGCATTTGGTATTTTTGCTATTGTTGTAATGTATGTACAGGCCAAATTTTACATGTTCATCTATTATTACTCCAAGTAGTTTAGTGTGAGAAACAACTTCAATTATTATGTCACTCTGAGAAAGCATGGTGAAGTGAGCTTTGTTTATGGGAGTTTTTTCTTTGGGGTAAGTAGGATTAGCTTGGTATTGTTTGGATTTAGGGACAGATTACTATTGTATAACCAGGTCTTTATGGAGGTAAAGGTCAGTTAAGTAATTTGTTGAAGATCAGACATGGACTCAGCGGAACATATAATAGTAGAGTCATCTGCATATTGTATGAGAGATCCCTGACTAAACGATGACTGGAGACTATTAATAAAGATACTGAATAGGAGGAATCCTAATATAGAGCCTTGGGAAACACTGTTTGAGGCATGAAGGTATGGAGAGAGGACATTTTGCCATTTAACTGCCTGTTGTCTGTCTGATAGGTAACTTGAGAGCCAGTTGAGAGAGGAGGGAAGAGACCAATTTTTGAGAGTTGGGCTAGAAGTAGGGGGTGAGAGACAGTATCAAAGGCTTTTGATAAGTCAAGAAATAGGAACTAGATGATTTTACCTGACTCTTGGGCTTTATTAGCAGTGTCTATTAAAGATATCAAAGCTGTTATAGTACATGGTCAAAATCCATATCGTCTGGATGATGGGATATCGTTATTAAGGAGAAAGTTTAGGAGTTGTATATGTATACATTTTTCAAGGATCTTGCAGATAGTAGAGAAAATGCCTATAGGACAGTAGTTTCTATGATGGATCTTTTGAGGGGTATACGAATAGGGTAGGCAATGGCTTTGGCTGATAAATGTCGATATTCTGTGGGTAGATTACCAGCTGTGTTGGAGCTAGGTATGAGTTTAAGGAGTCTTTTATTGTAATAGTTGGAATGGAACTAATGGTGAATGCAGGTGCAGGATGGGCTGCAGCTTCTTGGGGATGATGAGAGGGTGTAGAGGAAGGGGAATGGGTGGGGGGGTCTAGTTTTGATGGGCCAGTACAGCTTGTGTTGCAGTGTGATTGGGGAAAGTTAGCAGTGAGGTTGGCTATAGTATTCATAGTGTGCATTAAAGAGACTGGCTATTTGTTGTGGTGTTTTGTCAGGATGTGGTCATGGATTACTTTTTGTGCCCAGGTTTAGGAGTGACACCATAGATGTCCAGAATTTTTTTTTTGCTGTTCTGCTTGTGGTCAGTTTGAAGTTTTAGATAATACTCTTTTTTGTCCTTCATTACTTGTCTTTTTACCTGGTTGTGAAGCTGTTTGAATTTCAACAAGTCTGGAGGGTTTTTATTTTTTAGTCATTGTTTACAAGGTTTGTCCCTAGCTAGCACAAGTTCCTTAGCTGGTTTAGTTAACCATGGGCGATGGTTGGTTTTGGTCCTTCTTACATGAGAGGGTGCAAGGCTGTTTAGTGTTTCTAGAACTATTGCATTAAAGTAGTTCACTGCATCGCCTAGTGGTAGGCTTTTTAGGAAGCTCCAGTTCATATTCTTTAGTACACTGATGAATGTCTGTGGCTTGAAGTTAGTCAGATTCCTTGTTAGTTTATAATGATGTTGCTTTTAAAAGGAGAGAGTTGTTTGATGGATAAAGGCAGGGAGGCGATCATTAAGTGCATTAGGGTGTGTACCAGCAGAAGAGGTTTAAGTTGGATCAGTAACCAGTATCCAGTCCAGGATGGAACCATCCTTATTATTCCTACTAAATCTGGTATTAGTGGTGATATGTTGAGTGAATTTAGATAGGTTAATATCTGAGAATGGAAATTTAGAGCAGATGTTTAGTCAATTAATACTAACATTGCCCAGAACAGTGGTTTAATTTTTTTGTAGTGCTAGAGATCCAAGCAAAGATGTCTTCCAGCATAGGTATGCTATTGCCAGGGGGAATGTTTAGAACTATGATACACAATCTTTTAGAGTTATTTATTTTAAGGAAAGAAATAAGAATTTCAGCATTAGATAACTGTGTAATATTATTAGAGTAAGGGGGTCTACTTCACATTGTTGAAGGCCGACAATATCAAAGCTGATATTGTCGGCACTAGATTAGCGAAAGCAAAAACATTGAACGTTTAAACGGAAATCTCTGTAAGGGGAGATTTCCATTTAGTTAAATGTAGTGCTGTGTCGGAGTTGGTATATTTAAGTAGGGGTGTGTGTGGTGGGTGCAGGGGGGCTTGACCCCTGCTTGCAAAGGTAAGTTTTTATTTATTTTTGTGTTTAGGCATTTTTATTATCTTTCGATGTTTCAGAATTCGATGATATGGTGTCGACCATATCAGATTCAATATTCTGAAACTTCGATAAGATAATATAGATACGAGTAAGGGACTATGTTGTAAGTGTTATGGAAAAGAAGTCCAATACCACATCCTTTTTTGTGAAGCCTATTGTATCAAACCCTGGAGGGATGAATTTGGAGTCTTTTACATAAGGTTTTAGACAGGACTCAGTAGCAACAATGATGTCAGCTAGTTTGTGAGCTATCCAGGCATGAAGTCAGTAATTTTCTTATGAATGCTTTGGAAGTTTAGGGTAACAATATGTAAGGATTTACAGGAATTATTAGTGTTAGATAGTGCAGGTAGGTTACTGCAAATGGGTCCAGGATTAGGCTGAATTTCTCCACATAGGGAAATGATAGAAAATCTAGGAGAGTAAAATAGTGGTAGCTGGTTTCTTTTAGATCTATAAAAGCAAATTTGTAAGCAACGGGTAGAGTTTTTTAAGGGAATATAAAGGTTAGAGTGTTTTAACGGGAGAATTTTCACTTTGTGGGAGAGTAGTGGTTTTATTTGATAGGCTAGGAGATATGTCATTGTAGCTTTTATATGAGTTTGGTAGGAAGATTGTAGCTGATGAGGATTTAGAAGAAAATGAGATAGAGTTGAGTGCTGTGAGATTTAAAAGTAAAATGAAAAACATGGTCATATGAGAAAGAAGCAATAAGTTTAGACTATGAGGACACATAAGAAGATGAGGGTAGGTAGGGATCTAAGGGGAATGTAATTAAGGAAAAGAGTGAAGTGGAGTAGCGTGTAATTAAATTATCCAACTAGATGGGGTGCCCTAGGAAGGAGAGGATGACTGACAAGAGATGAAAGAGAGGATTCAGAGAGGTTTGAGAGCAGAGGGAAATTGTAGTAGAGAGTGGTATAGTTTTGGGTATGCTGATAACTTTAGACTTCTTTTTGGTAGTTTTCAGAGAGTGGAGTGGTGGAAGGTAATTAGAGAAAGCAGTATGTAAAGGAATGAAATAGAAGGGGAGTGGTTGGACAGGGAGGTAATTAGCAAGATTATAATTGGTCAGTCTAGAGAAGTGGGTGAAGTTGTGTGATTTAAGTTTAGAAGTAGTGGGGGTTTGTGGGAATTAGGGCTAGGGTAGGGGAGTGGAGTAACACCAGAGTGAAACAAGGGTGGAATGGAGAAGGCTGACCCACAGCAGTGGTGGGGGAGGTGAAGAATAAAAATCAGGAAACAGCAGAAAGGTACGTAAATTAATTCCAGAGAAAGGCAAGTCTTAAAGACTGTCCCTGGTAGATTCAGCATTGCTATAATTGTTTATTTACGCGCTGCAGTTGATATCAAATTATACCTGCAGTTTGATATCAAATTATACCTGCAGTTTGATATCAAATTATACCTGTAGTTTGATATCAGATTATACCTGTAGTTTGATATCAAATTATACCTGTAGTTTGATATCAAATTATACCTGCAGATTGATATCAAATTATACCTGCAGTTTGCTATTAAATTATACATGTAGTTTGATATCAAATTATACCTTTAGTTTGATATCAAATTATACCTGTCGTTTATTAGAGACATTGCTGGTGTGCACTATGGAAGAAGCAATAGTGGCCGTAAGTGGAGAAATGGGTTTGAACAAAAATTAAGCTACCTAAAGTTAATAAAAAAAAGTTATACAGCAGAAACAGGGCTATCGGGTTAGGGGGGGGGTCCTCAAGCTGCGTGCTATCCAAGTAGCAGGCATTAGCACAAATATTAAAGCTTAACTTAAAAGCAGTCAGCAGGTAACAATTTAAGATAAAATACAAAAAATATACCATACAAATATATAGGGATAGTATCCTTAGTCTGTCAGGATAGGTCTCGCAGGCTACACATAAGTAGGTATTTGAGAATGCTCTGGAATATGAAGAAACACATCACTTAGTTTGTAGAGCTAATGCAATACCGTATGGTAAATATTTTCATGGGGGAGTTGTAGGGCAGTAGACTGTGGGAAGTCAAATGAAAAAGAAAATAGGTGTCAGTAACAGTGGCAATTAAACTGAAGGGTTGAATTTCCAAGATAGCCTACTCTGTCAGGATAGGACTTCCAGGCTAAGCGAATGTATGTATTTGAGAATGCACTTTGAAAACTCTTCTTGTGGAGCTGTTTTTGAATATGAAAGTCACAGGAGTTTTCTCAAACCTAAACCTGTTAGCAATAGTGTCCCATGGAGGTCGTTATTGGACCCCTCCTTCTCAGCATCAGTTTCTCTTAAATCCATTTTGATGTTCCACACTAGGATAGGCAGTGTGTCTCAAATGATCACTTTCCCTCGCTTTACTGACCAAAATAAAGGGACTGATTGATAAAGGGGCTGTGTGTCCAGTGGGCCTACCTGGTTAACAAATGGGTGTTATTGTTGTTGTGGTATTATTATTATTATTATTATTATTACTACTAATACATATCTCTCCTGAAGGATTAACTACATATAGAACAGGTTTCCACTCCATATCAAGCAAAGCACCTCTCTATATCACTTCAAATTGAGTCTAAACAAGTAGGCAGAAACCCAAAAGTTTACCCCCAAGTCATACTCTACAGTTCTCATACAACTAATGGAACAAATTATGAAATTTCTGTGTGTTTATAAATTGCAAACAAGTATTCTCTGTTTTATTTATTATACATTCAAAATAAAAATGATCTGAGTAAAAAAAAAAAAAAATTATGAAAATTCTGTGGCCAGGCTTCCAATGAATTGTTGGAATGATTACATTATAAGAACCTATGATCTTACACGTTGTTTTGCATGCGTTTAATTAGTAGTACATATTATTTATAGTTTTGATGTAAAATACTGCTACCACCTAATCGGTGTATGTTGGATACATTGCTGTAGAAGTATTTTACATCAAATTATAACAGTTAAGTAACAAACGAAGGATAATTTGTATAACAGACTCCTCTCAGACAAACACACATACCTAAACGGACACTAAATTAGAAGTGAATCACAGTGACAGAAGTAGCAGTATGATTGCTTTTGATAGGCTTCCTATGTTTATTGACCTATTTTGTTCAAATGATGGAACTGTGACCTGTATGTCTCTGAGCTGTGTTTCTGTATTTAGTGTATTATAGCGCCATGAGAAGACAACTTTTGCAGGAACTCAAAATGTAATGCAAAATCTCAAAGAAATTATGCTGGAATTGCAGTTCTTGATTAATCACGCAGCAGCACATATTCTGAAAAGTAATTATGTCTGTGTATAGTGCAGTGTATCTCACGACTTTGTCTTTTAACTATATTAAATGGAAACTGTAGTTAGCAAGCAGAAAGAAATGACAACTTGAAGCGGTTTTAGTCACAGCATATGCATTTCTTGCAGTCAAGTAGATGATTTTTTAATAGTGTTTTCCTCTAAATTAATATATCGCTTTGGAATGTAGGCCATCCAATGCAGATTGTTGTCATGTTCAAGCCCATCTTCTAAAATTTGATAAACTTTAGCTGACAAATTTTTGTCCCAAATGCAAAAGCAATCATCATTCGTCTGAAGGTTAGTCTGAATTTATGTCAAGCATCAATTTTGTTTCACTATACTACTTTGATGCCTTGGATTAGAGTATAGGAAAATCTTCTGCCCTTTCAAGAGAGGAACAGACTACATAAAACGCACTTTGAAAGAGTCCTGCAGGTCATTTTTAGATACCTTTAACTGATTGCACTCATGATAATCAGAAATATATTAAACACTTTTCTGAACAGATAGATTTATTTCAGTACACTGAAATCTGTATTCAATGTGCATCTTTCTTTTTTATTTGAACTTTATTTATATTATCACAAAGTTGTTTTTGTTCTATGGCAGTAGTAAACCTGCTAAAGTACACAGTGTTATAAACAATTAGGGCAGAAATAACCTCATGAATAATAATTCAGTTTTAAGAAGTCCAATTTCATTTCAGCTCAGAGTTCTGAAATGGCAAACATTTACTGAATTTGTCATTTCTTCATTTTCTTAAACAATAGTTTCCTATTCTGGATAAAACAAACAAAAATCATTTGGCAGAATTATGGCAAGTGGTGTTTTGCTTGTGTTGCAGGTTCAGTATTTTAAATGCTAGAGTAAACTGATGAACCTGCAAAGAAACAACTGCTGCTTTTACTATGAGTTAGCTCTCGAGGGAGGTGGGCTCATCTGCTCATTTATAATGTATATGCATTCCATGTGCATAAAGTTATAAAATGTACCTTGCATATGAGTAGGTCATGTACTGATCTTTTGTTTGTTGTTGTTCTCTGAGACTGTATTAGCTTGTGCAGATATCTACAGTAGAAAAATGTTTGCTATTGCTCAGCCATTAATGTTGGGAAACTTATGCTTTATAATCAAGAAAACCTCCCTGAAGTAACATGTTTTATGCCTCATGAAATAAACAGTGAAATAGGAGCAGATGGGATGCCGCCAATTAAATGCTGTTGAAAATATTTTACAATTCCTGTTTACTTCAGAGGCATTACTCACCTATAGGTTGGTCTGAAGGGTCATATAAACTGCATGAACTAGCACAGGATTTAAAGCTGTGGTGCGGCACAGTATTTTTTCTAAGACTTGTGTTGAGCTCATTATTTATTACGGCTCTTTATATTGATCCTGACTTGCCCAGAAGAGACCCTGCTGCTTTGTGAACATTTACAAACTGGAGAGCTCACAGACTAACACAAGGTCACAATGCTGATCGGTAACAAGAACAGAATGTGAATGTATCTACTTTTGCACATAAAGCCAATATACACAATGTTTTGTACCGACAGTCAGGAAAAAATAGTTATATGAAATTAGCAAAACATTTCACATACAGGCCTGGACCAAGCTGCTGTAAAAATTAATGAATCACTCTTCAGTGCCATACAGGAGATACTCTCTTACTCTTTCAAACTAATAACTAAAAAGTCTGTATCTGTATTTTTTCAGGGACTTCATAATATACATTTCCAAATGTGTTACATACTTTTAAGTGGTTTTACTTTCTGAAGAAACAGGGCACAATTCACAGACAATACTGGACTCAAACTGAGCACCAGAGATCAGCAAGATTTGTCAATGAGCTCTAACTCTGGCAAAGAATCATAAAGTTGGATTCTGTTTGAAAATGTCATCAATGACTGGGACCATCAGGCAAACTGAAGTCATACAGTGACTGCACAGGCTTTGTACACAAAACACTTTCTTGTTACCATCAACCTGATGTCACAGTGATGTCTGTTCTGGGGCGAAGGTCATCAAGACGCATGACAGTGGAAACTCGCCATGGCTGAGTAGAAAAGCTGCAGCACCTGCACTATATGCTGCTTCTCTTTTGCTGCTGATGTTTAACAGGAAGTGATAAGCCTGCATGTCAAAATGCAATACTAAGTTACAACTCCACTGCAGTTCTGCAGACATAGATCAGTTCATAGGCTCATATCTAAGCACCAAGCAAAGAGTCTACAGACTATTAAATGCCTTGCCAACAAAGGTGAAAAATCAAACCATGTACCCTTGTGTCCATGAGCTAAAAAACTTAAACATTATGCCAACCCCAACCATAAACGTTTCCACTGAGTGGAAGTGTGTAAGTCACAGCTATTGAATAAGCCGATCCTACCTGACACTATAGTCAAACACCTACAATATCTAAGTCCACAATTTATAGAACTGTGTATCAGCTGGTGACACCACCAGAGACGTCTGCTAGTTTTCCACAGGGCAGAGGTCTCACATACACAATGACATCCAAGGGTGGGCTGTACTGCCATTAGAACAGCCTCCACCATGTGCACCATTAACACAATGTCCCCAGCGTACACAATGACGTCCAAGGGTGGGCTGTACTGCAATTAACATGGTCACCCAATGTATGCACCAATACCCAAAGATGAGCTGTACTGTCATGAATGCAGTCCCCAATACACACACCGACATCCAAGGGTGGGCTATACTGCCATAAGCACAATCCATCTATGTACACAATGACATCCAAAGGTGGGCTATACTGCCATTAGCATGGTCTGATAGGCTATTATGCCATCAGCATGATCCCCACATATTTACTCTCATATGCAATGGTGGACTGTAGTGACAATAGTATGGTCCCCACATGTACACACTGCCATCTAACAGTGAGCTGTACTGACATTAGCACCAACAGAGTCAGATCCAACACTAGGTGACATAGGCAAATGCCTAGGGCCCATTGACTGGGAGAAGCCCACTGGCCAGGTGGGCTGCCAGAGCATTTAGATTTTAATTAAAAATAAAAAAAAACTTCTATAAGGGCAATCATTCTTCTTTAAGAGAATGAATATCCTTTGGCCTTTGTGTCTGTGCATCCACTGACACACACCTCCTGCTATCGCATCTTCTCTTCTAGTTCTGCCTGTTCTTGTCACTGCTTTGTGATTAAGGTAGGGTAAGTGTAAAAACATGACTGGATCTTACTTTGGGATAGCATTAAGTGTGTGTGTGTGTGTGTGTGTGTGTGTGTGTGTGTGTGTGTGTGTGTGTGTGTGTGTGTGTGTGTGTGTGTGTGGACAATAGCCGAAATCCTCTACACCAACTACCAGAGCACTCAAAGTACATTTTCAAGGAACTGTGAGCTTCAAGGGAAGAGAAGTTTATTCATGCTCATGCTAAGTCTGTTTTCAATGTGCAGCTGCCTTGTTTAGCAAATAGTCATCACTATTTCTGCTGTAGAGTTCAAAAGCAGTGTTAATAGTACAACAGGTAGCATGCTTGCTTTTGATCCAGATGTCTATGGGTTCTATTCCCACACCATGTAGATGGATTGTTGATTCTGTGTTGTGCTTTTGGGAGGAGGGTGAGGGTGCTGCAGTCCTGAGTGTGCTTTCCTTTAGATGAAATACCTAGTAACTATGAACCTGTTGCCAGTTTGCCATCCATTCTCTACTGTAATATTACCAGTTTATCATTGTTTAATGTAGCCTAGGCAATTAATTCTTCAAGGGCAACAGTCACTGAATTTGTAGATGAAATACTGAAATATAAACTTGTTTGCTAGCAGCAACCTCTTCATTAGTTACAGGTCTCTTTAATGTAGAATTATTCAGATGACTTTTACTTTTGCAGGGATTGTGCATATTGATGGATATTGAGTGGCCTTTTATGTTTGAAATGCTCTGAAATAGGCAGTTTTGTCATTATTGGTTCATACATTTTGTTTCATTGCTTACTGGTAAAATATTCACACTCAAGAAGTGAAGCTGTATTATACAAGGAATATAATTTAATACAATCAGGAAGGTGAATCAAAGAACACATGCATGTCTGCATGGCCCTAAAAATGTATGCAAGTGGCCTGTGATTTGAAAATAGCCCAAAGGTAAACTTTATCCAGCACTGGCCAGATGCATTTTCTTTGAATGTGAGGTTGAATGCTGTTTCAATTAGAGTTTCAAGGGCAGAGAAGTTTACTGTTAATGCTAACTCTGCTTTCATTGTGAGACTGAATTGTTTTGTTTAGCAAATTTGTATCAGTGTTTGTGCTATAAAATTTGAAATAAAAGTTTTAAATTAAATCCAAGTATCTGTAATCAGTGTAGAGTAACGAAAAATAGCATATACACTGGCATCGACATACACACAGAGGTTTGATCAGTGTTTATGCTAACTGGGGAGAAATATCCAAGTAATGGGACACTGTAATGACTGCAGGGATAGGGGGCTTCTGTGTGTGTTGGGGGCCCCAATCGATTACCCTGCCTAGGACCCCATTTGACTAAGATCTGGCTCTGAGCACAGCCCATGCATGTACACACTGCCATCCAAGGGTGGGCTGTACTGCCATTAGCACAGATCCTCCATGTATGCAATGGCATCCAAGGGTGAGGTGTACTACCATTAGCATAATCCCTGTATGCACACACTGACATCCGATGTTGGGGGGTATACTGCCACTAATACAGCACCCACGTACACACTGACATCCAAGGGTAGGGTGTACTACCATTAGCATGATCCCTGCATGCACACACTGACATTCGATGCTGGGGGGGTGCACTGCCATTAGTACAGTGCCCACGTACACACTGACATCCAAGGGTGGGCTGGACTGATATTAGTACAGACCCTGCATGTAATCACCAACATCTGAGGGTGGGTTGTACTGTCATTATCATGACTCCTGCATGTACACCACCAACATTCAAGGGATAGAAGAACATTCATTACCACAGAACCTGCAAGTATACACTTACATACTGACTTCCATGGGTGGGCTATACTGCCCTTTGCACAACTCCCCTATGTACATACTGACATCCAAGGGTGGGCTGTACTTCCCTTAGTACAGCCCCTCATGTGCAAACTGACATCCAATGGTGGGCTGTACTGCCATTAGCACATCAATGCCTCCAGTGTAAACCCTGTCAAGCTCTAAGTGTGAGTTTATAAGGGAGATACACAGTCTACAAGATTATCATCCTTAACGCACCATGCCTTCTGCTACAGTACCACATGCATTCTAGTAATCTTGCATATATACTGCATGATGCTGTATGATCGGTTCTATATTACAATGTCGAACTAAAACAAGTTTGAATGTTGTAATATCGAACCCTAAAGTCTGAAAGTAGAAAATAGCAAAGCCACGGCACATCAATTTTTTTCCCAGGGAAAAAAATCGGTGGACCATTTTTGGGGCTTTGCTATTTCCGCCACTGTGGTGTAATCTCAGAGTTGGTATATTTAAGTAGGGGGGATGTGGGGGGCACAGCCCCCCATGTTGGGGGGTGTGGGGCAAAGCCCCCCACTTCAGTTTAGGTTTAAGTTTAGTTTTTTTTTTTTTGTCACGGAACAGCGATTTTTTTTCCCTGAGAAAAAATTGCTGTTCTGTGCTTTCGGTTTTGTTGGGTTTCGAACATAACAGTTTGATATTACAATGATCAAACTTTTGTAAGTTTGACGTTGTGATATAGACCCTGTGTGCTCTTATACATATGTTTCTCCTGCCATGATGTGATTCATGCAACTCCAGTGCTGGGTACAGAGTCTACTAGTCTGTGTACCCCCTGCAGCTTTTAATTCTCCCTCTTCCAGTCAAACTATAGATTGCATGTGTGGGGTACATATTGTTAACAGCTGGGTCCCTTTCCTGATCTCCACAGTCCCTTCCCACATATACTCTATGATTTCCCAGTCACTTGTTCTGCCAAACTAGTCTATATATTATCTATATTGTCCCATGCATTGGAATAGCCACAGATTATATTCAGACAGTATTGTATTTCTTCCTTCATCTTACTAGTTATTTTAAGTCTACAGCATATCATGCATTATTATATTCCATTACCATTACACTTCTATTATTTAATTAAATTATGTTAATACCCCTATATGGACTAAGTTAATTAATACACCAACCAACTAAAAAACTCACTGCTACAAGGAATGAGAGGATCCTAGACTGGATAGTAACAAACAGCCCACATTAAGTCACCAGTGTTGTGGTACTTCATGATATCTTTAGTGTTCATTGCCCAATCGGTGCCATTTGGTGAAACCAAAAAAACATTGATTATAACTGTACCAGAAGCATTCAACCTGGCTCAAAACAATTTAACTGGTCTGTACTAAAATGCAGAGCCTAAAATGATACATCTGCTTTCTTCATATCCATACTGTATAATTTAGTCCCTCTACATAAAAGGAAAGTTAAACATAAAACTTTCAGGTAGACCAAAAATAAGATGAAAAAATAGATACTGTTTGGAAACAGTATAAAAAGAACAACACGACATCACTGCAAAATTGTAAAATAAGTAAAACTTATGATAAAAATGACAAAAGATATTATTTTATCACAGTAGAGTCATTGCAAAAAACAACCCCCCCCCCCACATGTTACGGACCTAAATAAACAAACTACTAATACCAAGGAATCAAACTCAACCTAGCCCTTTTCCAGATAAAAATACCTATAATATTGCCTGTAATTTTCACTCCCATTTTATCGAATCAGCAGCCGGAACAAAATGTACTCAGTACTCTATGCCATCACTCAATAAAATTATGTAAAATATGAATCTTTCAATCTCTGGACATTTTCAGTGGTCAACATCAAAACACTACTAAATTTGCTACCTTCGTAGCAGACACTTTGCCATGGAATTATCTACAACTTGCAGGAGGTGGTATAACCTACCTTGCAGTTATCCTTATAAAGAAATCAATGCAAAAGTACAGTACGCAAGAACTGTGGAAGAATAATATTAATCCCAATTCATAAAGAGGGAATATTAGTACGGTTATCCAACTACAGGAATATTGTCATCCTCTCTGCACAATCAATATTACTTGAAAATGCATACATAATCCAGGCTGTTGCACCAGTAACTTTCCTGATGATAGTAAATAAACATTGCAATGATGGAGTACGTGTTGCCTTCCTTTTCCAGATTTGCCATATCTTTTTAACACCCTGTGCCATTTATTACTATTACAAAGTTAACTTATCTGGATCTGAGCTCAGAACAATGGTACAGTTAAACTCAGTCCAGTGACAAGGTTCTTGCTCCTCTTTTCAATTTATTCCTGCAGACTTACTTGAAGGATCTGCATTATCAAATATATTTTTTAATATTTGCATTACTGACTTGCATACATCACTGAAAATGCATCCATTGTACAATATACAGATGCTTCTGCACTAATATACACATTTACAAATCAAAACGCAACAGTCCTTATATGATGGAGACAGGTGTGTCACAGACTCCAGCCTATAGGCTAATGATAGTAAAACCATACTAATACTTTATGCACCTGACAAACTGCAACAAAATCTCTCAGAACTTCCACACTTAAAATACCATTATACAAAATGTACCTCATACTAAAGCACAGACATAATCAGTGAAGAGGACTCACACACAGACCACATTACACAAAACCCACAAAAAACATGGCATATTATATAACTCTAAAACATAACAAGCTAAACATACAGTGTTAACAAGTAGATCTCCTACTCCCATGTTTATTGTATGTTACATATTCACCAACATTGTAATAGCTTAATTAGAAAAGCAAAACTATAATAGAATTATCAAATTGTTTTTTTACAAATAGCAGGTTAAACCCATTCCTTGCATAGCTTAAACAATTAGATTGGGTCTACTTTTTATGCATCTGTTGAGCACTGGTCCTACTGAATTGTTTTCAGGCACAGTGCAGGGATACACAAACTATCCAATCAGATCAAAAATATACATAATAGTCAAATTATAATGTTATGAACGGCAGAGGTTAGCGTTGTCACCTCACAGTAAGAGGGTCTCCAGTTTGATTCTCAGCTGGGTGCCTTCTGTGTGGAGTCTGCAGGTCCTCCCTGCATTTGTATGGGTTTTCTCCCATGTTACAAAGACATGCATCTGGAGCGTTTCTCCCTGGGCCTCCGCCGAAAATTGGCTCATTCCAAGTCGGACTTTCCTGGTTAACAAATGTTAAATAATTGTCAGACAGAGTATACATTTTAAAACATGTACACACACATAGTAGTCACAAGTACATCTGTAACACTGTCAGACAGAATGTACAGTTTTTACAGTCCCGATTAAATTATAGTACACAAAGAACTTATGCTAAAAAGGGAAATTATGGGTTGGTTTATATGAATCCACTGTCAAGAACTTACATTTTGTTTGTTTGAATAATTTTTTTTTTTATATTATGAGCGAAATTTAGAAAATAGGGTGAAGGGATGGTAGTCCTGATTTTTTGATCCAAGAATGGAGAAGACTTACTCAGTAGAATATAGTTTTAGATGTGAGACACAGAGTCTGTCAACTAAAATCTTGCAGTCTTCTCATGAGGATAGGAAAATTAGTTAAGCTTAGTGATTTTGAAGAAAAGGTCTGATACAAGTAGAGTGGCTCTGTCCCAAACAGAACAATTTGGATTTATGAATGATGAAGCAGTGTTATTCTGTTTATGCGGAAAGGGCAATAAATATGCAGATGTTATTGCAGCTAGATTCTATTTTTCAGAATGGTTTTAAAGATCTGGAGGAAGGGTTTTGACCTGATGGATATAGTGAATGAGATCCAGGCAACATGGTATGAGAACATGACTAACAGATTTGATAGGTTTGTGAACATATATAATTTTTCACCACTGGATCATAATGACCATGTGGAAACATAGTTGTTTAGAATGGTATGCAGTCCCTTATAAGCAGATGGACGCTGGATAATTTTATATGGGGTTGGAAGCTGAGTATATGTTAATTGATGGGGTAGTTCTAACTAGTTTAGATGTTTTAGTGCTATACACTGGTGGATTCTGCAAATTTAGCCACTTTATTATAGCATTGTTTGCTTTTTTTCTGATGCCTGGAGGTTATTAAGGATGGAATCGCCATAAAGTATTGAAGAGAGGCAGTAAGTAGTGGTAAGTGTAGTGAGAGCTGCATTGGTGAGAGATTTTTTGGTTCTATAAAGCATCCCTGTTTTTGGTGATTTTTAATGCAATTTTGTATATGCAGGTTGAATTTAAGATTATCATCCACTATCATCCTATGCTATGAGAAGTGACTTCAGTAGTTGTATTGTTAGGAGATAGGATTTTAAATTTTGTTTTTTTGGTGAGAGAGGGAGTTGGGGAAAAATAGTAGTTTTTTTGGGGGGGGGTGAACATGATTTGTGAGGTACAACGCCACGTGTCAGTGGTTGTTAAATCTTTTGACTATCTTTTTGGAGATGAGCCAGGTTGTCTGATTTGAATATGAGTTTTGAGTCTTCTGACTATTGTATTATTGTAGCTTTGTGGAGGGTGTTGGTGAGAATGTTAAAGAGGAGAGGACCGAAGAAAGAGCCTTGTGGTACACCAGTAGTGGCTGAGAGGTATGAAGAGAGAGGGTGGAGGGCCATTTTACTGACTAATACCTATTGGAAAAGTATCTTCTGAACCATAGAAAGGTGAGTGAAAATGACATAGCAAGAACATTTGAAGTAGAAGTCTCCTGCAACAAATTGTGTTGAAGGATTTAGACAAGCCTAGAAACAGGGATGAAACTAGTTTCCATTATCTATAATTTTATAGAAATATCTATCAAAGTTAGTGCAGTATTAGTACCATGGGAGGGATGGAAGCCATGTTGTGTGAGGGATAGGAGTTCTTCCTGCAGGAGATATTTAGCAATTGTTTTTGAATACCTTTTTCAAGTATTTTAGAGAGGGAGGCTAAGAGTGCTATAGGTTTAAAGGTAGTCACATCTGTTGACTAAAACTGCTTTCTGTGCCTAGGGTACAGGGTTCGAATAGTTTTACCTTCCTTTGTCTTTTGTGTAATCTTGAGAAAGCCACTTAAACAGACATTACTTTGGGGCAGTTGTGACATTAGGTTAAGTACCTTAATTGTCTCCTGGACTGAATGCATTGTAACTTACTAAGAATTTTTTGCTTTAGAAAATTTTACGAAGGCAGTCAGCCAAAAACTGCAGCAATGTTTCCATTGAGTGGACAGTGGTAAATGAGTCATGTCCTGCTGTCTTCTTAACCAAACTCTAGATTATTTGCAGATTAGATGGAGAGTAGACTGGAGTTTATTGGTGTCTCATGTTTTTTTTTTTCATGGTGAGATCTCTGAGTTGAGTGAAATATATCCTGTGTTCTGGAAATGGAGCTGTTTTCCAGCATTTCTATGCTTTGTTTTTAAATCTATACAGAGCTTTTAGTTTTGTGGTTAGCCATTGATTTAGTTAGGTTTAGGATTTTTGGAAAGAATTTATTTTGGAAATAGGGTAAGTGGTTGGTGAGGGAGTTGGCAAGGGCATAAGAGGTCTTGTTTGGCTAGGAATGGGAAACTGTTTGTGAGAGCGCTTTTTTGAAGTTATTACTGTTCGTTTTTGTTTTTGGGTGGAGGGAGATAAGTGAAGGAGATTGGTTGAACCTTGTAGTATAAGAAGGTAAAAAAGGGTGATTGGGTAGTAATCGTTGATGCTGGGTGAGTGGGTGGATGAGTGGTTAAGTCTGAGATGGAGTGGAAATTATTTGTTAGGACTAGAATAAGAAGAGAATGGTTTATCTAAAAACACTCTTGTTCACCCCTAACTTAAAATAGCGTATAACATAATACATAAACCAAATAAACATTCAACTATCAACAACCTAGTAGAACTATATAACCCCACTCAACCTGTTAGATCAATAAAACTAAATCTACAATATCAAAAAGGTGAACAATAATTATAGAAACTCATTTTGTTGTGTCGCAATAGAAAAAATTTAGAATTCTCTTCTATCTGACATTACAGTAAACCAAGTCCAACATCCTTCCAGACCAACTTAACCAATTGTCTCTTAACTGCCTGGCCTGTTCATGCAAATAGATACAACAACTGATCTTAGCCAAAAGGCAATAATGAACAGCTCACAGCAAAGGCTCTGCCTATAATAAAATCTCCTACATCTTTTATACATAATAAACAAACATACTTTGTTTTCACCATACAAACTATCTCAGCAAATATTACATAAATAACAAATTACTTTTTGCTTAAATTTTCCATATGAGCTCTCTCACCTCCTGTTATGTACACAAATGGCTTCCTCATTTAAGTTAAATATAGCACCTTAATATACCTACACTTTCTTCGTAAAGATGTATCCAATCTTTCTTTCTCTCACTTCATACTGTTTTGCTCCTTTATTCCTCCTACTTTCTTGGGTGGTCTTTTTGCCATTTTTCTTTTAGGTCACTTCCTCATTTCCAAACATAATTTCTCTCTGTACATTTACAAACATGCCCAA
Organism: Protopterus annectens; assembly: GCF_019279795.1. Taxonomy (NCBI): domain Eukaryota; kingdom Metazoa; phylum Chordata; order Ceratodontiformes; family Protopteridae; genus Protopterus; species Protopterus annectens. The sequence continues at coordinate 1,072,820,905 of NC_056748.1, forward strand.
TTTAACATATTTTCCTATCCCCATTGTCATATTTGCTGCAATGCAGGCAGCACCTTTGTGCATATCAAACTCTGTAACTTGTCATTGCATCTGTGTAGTTTGTGTTTTGTTTTTGTTGTCGAGCTTTTCTCCCTGGAACTCTTGCTGAATACTGGTCCTTCAGTAAGCCCAATACTGGTCCCTCAGTAAGCCCAATACTGGTCCTTCAGTAAGCCCAATACTGGTCCCTCAGTAAGCCCAATACTGGTCCCTCAGTAAGCCCAATACTGGTCCCTCAGTAAGCCCAATACTGGTCTTTCAGTAAGCCCAATACTGGTCCTTCAGTAAGCCCAATACTGGTCCCTCAGTAAGCCCAAATACTGGTCCCTCAGTAAGCCCAATACTGGTCCCTCAGTAAGCCCAATACTGGTCCTTCAGTAAGCCCAATACTGGTCCCTCAGTAAGCCCAATCCTGGTCCCTCAGTAAGCCCAATACTGGTCCCTCAGTAAGCCCAATACTGGTCCCTCAGTAAGCCCAATACTGGTCCCTCAGTAAGCCCAATACTGTTCCCTCAGTAAACCCAATACTGGTCCCTCAGTAAGCCCAATACTGGTCCTTCAGTAAGCCCAATACTGGTCCCTCAGTAAGCCCAAATACTGGTCCCTCAGTAAGCCCAATACTGGTCCCTCAGTAAGCCCAATACTGGTCCTTCAGTAAGCCCAATACTGGTCCCTCAGTAAGCCCAATCCTGGTCCCTCAGTAAGCCCAATACTGGTCCCTCAGTAAGCCCAATACTGGTCTCTCAGTAAGCCCAATACTGGTCCCTCAGTAAGCCCCATCCTGGTCCCTCAGTAAGCCCAATACTGGTCCCTCAGTAAGCCCAATACTGGTCCTTCAATAAGCCCAATACTGGTCCCTCAGTAAGCCCAATACTGGTCTCTCAGTAAGCCCAATACTGGTCCCTCAGTAAGCCCAATCCTGGTCCCTCAGTAAGCCCAGTACTGGTCCCTCAGTAAGCCCAATACTGGTCCTTCAATAAGCCCAATACTGGTCCCTCAGTAAGCCCAATACTGGTCCCTCAGTAAGCCCAGACCATCTTAGTCAAAGCACACTGGAAATAAACAATACATTAAAATGCTTGTGTCCCTTCACTATTATTATAAAAAATGACTTGTCATGGCAGCCTCCAACATTTTAAATACTAAATGCTGAATTTGAGAACAGTTTTTACAGCTGTTTCTTTGCACTATTGAAAAGCTTTTCTTTTTCTGCTCCTGCTCACCTCCTATTCTCACTTCTCACTCTTTTTTTCAACCATTATCATACGTCTAGCTTTATGTCCACACTGGCAAGCTATGATCGAAAGCTTTGGCAACTGTCTGCATCTTTTGCAGATTACACAACAACCCTCCCAGCATTTATACTTCCCCACATTTCCCTAACATTCAGCTTTGCCTACAAAACCTGCCTTTCCATACAGTGTCCTTCTCAGGTAATTTTTAATTCTACTCTTTTCACAAATCTTTTTTCATATTTTGATTTCATTCTTTACATGTAGAAGTGATAATCACAGCACATACAACTACAGCCCTGGATGATGAAAAGAGAAAGTCCCTATATACCTCCCTCCACCCCAAAATTGTTGTTGTGTGACATGAATAAAACCAACTGTGAGACTCTTGACATTAAAAAATCAGTCTTTGGGTGTGGTCTACAGTTTGAAGAAAATAGCTTCCTGTTCAATTAGTACTCAGTTTAACACTCTCGTTGACATACTATTTTTTTCTTCCTCCCTCAAAATTTTATTTCTGGGTCCCCATTGACAACTACTAGTAGCACATGGTTTAGCAGTTGCTTTTAGTACTATCAAATCAGAAAACTACACTACCCCACTTCCCTTTTGATAATCTTCTTCTGCTCCAGGTCATTCATATTAAATTTCCCAACATAATTCTACCTTTTTCTGTCTGCCCTAACCTCATTTTTATGTTGTCGTCTTCCCAAATTTTACCACAAAGCACCGAACTTTAGAATCCAACATATGTAGCTTTCTTATTCCTTTTTGTTTATTTTTGCTACTATATTTTCTATTCAACTTTCTGAGACTTTATGGGCATCATCTTTTTTCCACACTCACAATATTTTAGCTTCTGACCTTCTCTATATACCCTTCTGTTTTTTTGTATTTTTTTGGGAAGGGTACTTAAATCCTCCTTATTTCACCCTTCCTCCATAGACCCAGCAGTTATTTTGGCTCATTAGGCAGGACACGTGCCTTTGCTGCTGGGAAAACCATAAAGCTGTAGGCTCTATTCATACTTCAGGTGACTGAATCAATTTTCACATGTTTCACAGTCATGCAGCATTGATGGTGGTGCATTCATGAGTGTGTCAAGCTTCAGACAAGACATTAAACTGAGATTCCACCTACTTGAGCTGGTGATACTTAAAGTGGATGCAAAAAATCCTGAGGCAACTATTGAAAAGTGTAATGGTCCTTTATTTAACAAATCTTAAAAATTTACAATATAAACTGAATAAATGAAATAATATTTACATTATTTACAATATTGTACATAAACTATTTATATTGAACTCATATTTACCTTTTTACATTCAAACTACATTTATATCTGACTTTCACTCCACTTTCTACATCTAAAATCTTATCTTTTTAACATTTCTGATAAATTCCATTTAACATTATACATGATTTCTTTGACTCTTTAGTTCCAAATTATTGACAGAACATTAAATATTTCTATCAGCCTTTTCAATAAACACTTATGTTTATAAAAGCCATATTTAATCATATTGATATCAGTATTAATACTTTTGTATCCCTTTATTTCATCTAAATGATGATTCACATCTAACTTACCCCGGGATTCATGAAGCTTGCACCAGGTGCAGGCATAGCGTCGGTGTTCTAACACCAAATATGGCCGGAGAGCAATTCAGGTACGAGCTGTTTCCACGTGCACTACCAGCGTACGCTATGCCTACACAACTCCTGAGCCTTGTGTGTTAATTACCCCATGTGCAGCAGTGTAGCATGCAAATGAAGGTATGTAGTGATTCAGAAAGTTGTGCAGGCATAGTGTAAGCAAGCAGAAATGTAAACCATATAAAACGGTTTACATTTTTGCAAATATAAAATTGGAGCCATGACAGCCGACCAAACACATGTATTATAATGTTAATATATGCCAATGGCTAAATATATAGCCATTGGCATAAAAAACATGTACAAAATATAAAATTAACATTTAATATATATAGTCGCACTATCGCGACGTGGAAGCACAGGGTAGCGAAGCGCAAAGGGGATCGCAAGGAATATATAAAAATATAGAATAAAACCACAATGAAACACATAACACGATTTCCCCATAATAGTCAATGGGGGCATGCTACACCATACTCATGGCACAAGGGTTGCTAAGGGGCAGTGACAGTGTTATGCACAGTAGCTAGGAATTAGTAGGCAATGCCATGCAAATGAGAGGAGTAATAGTGAATCATAGATTTCCAGCTGATGTAAGGATGCACATCACAGCGTAGCATTATAACACCGAGGTGAGTCCTTGAGATAAAGATGACATCAAGAGAGGGGTGTGTTGCCATTACTGTAAGCACATTGGAGCATTGCTAAATCAGTCTGCCTCTAGCTAAGCAAAGCTGCAGGATAGGGGTGTGTTGAATTGCCCATAGCTATGCTTAGCTGAAAGTACACAAGGTAACCGAGTATGCATGTGAACGGAGATGAAAACGAGCGTTAACCCGGTAAACTGGTATGCGCATCGCGTACTGCAGCTGAAACAGGAAGGATATAGGAAAGAAAGAAGGAAACGCTGCAGCAGTGAAATTGGAGTACAAATGACTAATTAACACCTAGGAGCCTACAGTGGTCCATTGATAACAGCTAACAAGGCTGCAAGCAGCTACCTGCAGAATGGGAAGGGGAGGGGCTGTACTGCAAAGAAAACAGCAAAGTGTCAAAGCAGAACAAAGGCAATGTTCAGTATATCAGCTACAAGGCACAATTCGCCATGACTGGGTAGGGAAAGTACAAAACAAGAAAGACGGCAGGTGGATGCATGCCTTTTAATGGGAGGGGATCCAGGTCTAAAAGTGAATTAAAGGGCAACAGAGTAATCAAGACAGGCAAGTAGATCTCCACAGTAAAGGCCTCACACTTGAAGTATTCATTGCAAAGCCCATAATTAAGATATGCAGCAGCTGGAATAGTTCATACACACCCACTTACATCAGCAGCAAACATAGCACAAAAGTATAAAGTTTGAAAGCACCTCACACACATTTGTGTATTCCCATACACTCAGCACCAGTGGTGTATACAGAAGGGGAACTTTTAGTATGTACATGTTAGGGGCTGCCATAGCTTTGATCCACCAGCATGTGTTGGGAGACTGAAGGTGGTGTGGAGGATGATGCACATGACCACTGCAGGCACCAGAGGAGGAGGAGAGTGTTCAGACCCAGGCTAACCTACCAGGGGCTACATGATCTAAAGATAGTAGAGTGTTACAGGGTGGACAGGGACACCCTACAGTAACTTGTGGAGCTGTGCCGACCACACCTCAGAACCAGAACAAATGGAGGGTAACCCATCCCAGTGAATAGGAAGGTATGTGTAAGCCTGTGAATACTAGCTACAGGTACCTTTCAAAGACCAACTGGGGATATCATGGGTATCTCACAGGCATCAGCATCCAGGGTACTACACAAGTTCCTGGATGCCATGTTACCACATGCGAATGAGTACATATACTTCCCCCGATCGCAGGAGGAGCTGGCCAGCAATATGCATCTCTTCTACCATGTGGCAGAATACCAGGAGGCACTGGGTGCAATAGACTGCATGCACATACACATTAAGTCACCACCCGGTGAGCAGGGAAGGCACTACATAAACCGCAAGGGATATCCTTCCATCAACTGCCAGGTCACGTGCAATGCCCAGGGCATTATCATGGATGTGTGTGCTGGCAGCCCTAGAAGCTATCACAACTCCCACATCTGGCATACCTCACAGCTGTATCAGTTATTTGTCAGGGGGGAGGGGGGCATCCCAAATGGCCACTTGATGGGGAATGCTGGCTGTGCACTGTAACCGTAGATGATGACCCATCAGAAATGCATACACACCCATGCAGGAACACCATAATGAGGCCAACGCACAAACCAGAATCATCACAGAGCATGTGTTTGGGATGATGAAATCACGGTTTTGTTGCTTGGACATATCTGGTGGAGCCTTGCAGTACTCTCCAGGCACATGTGCCCACATCTTCATAGTGTGTGCCATGCTACACAATATGGTCCTGCGGAAACAGCTGCAGCAGGGACAGAATGGTGAAGGCCCTCACAGCCCACCACCATTGCCAAGGGCCCCACAGGCACAGAGGTACCCAGACCATGAACACCCTGAGCCAGCCCCAGTAGGAAGATGGAGGCATGCCCAGTATGCCCATGCCTTGGTAAAGAGGGAATATATAGCACACACACTGACAGTGTAGGCACCTAGGGACTGACACCTTTCCCCACCTGCACACACAGTAAAAATGGATGGCACACACACAAGACTACCTGTAAATTGTCATGTATAGGCAGTCTACTGTGTGCATCCAACATAGGCATCCCTCAACTATTGCACACACAACAGCCAGTGGCACAAGGTAAGTCAACACCTGAACAGTAAACTAAATTATCAGCATATGCAGATACTGTATGTATAGATTCATAGGGTGGTACTTGGCCAACTGTCAGAGGCCATTCATAAGGCCAGCCAAAATGTGTCAGCATTTGCCACCCCATTGAGTCATTAACTGTCCCTCTGTAGAGCAGAGCCAATGGTGGGATCCCTGGGGTGCATCTACTGTTCCCCATCCACCCTTCAAGGTTTCTCTTGCAGAGTGTTAGTGAGGGGCTCTGTAAAATGTAGTTTGGGATGTTGTTCTAAAGTATGGAGAGTGTCGGTGACAGGAAGCTGTCCCTCCAGCATCTTCTGGTTATTGTTGTGGCAAGGTCAGCTCACTACAGTGTTTGGCTCACTGTGGCATGGATTCCCATAGGTGGAGCATATCCATCAAGCCTGAGTTCGACATGGCTGTGTTGTTCAGCAGAGATCATCTCTGGGTAAATGAGATGCCACTGAGTAAAGCAGGAGTTTATTCACTCCAGCTGCATAGGCCATATGTTGGAGGCCAGTATTCTCCTTGGTGAGGTACATTCGTGGACCCCCCAGCTGTTGGACGTGTCCTCTGAGGTACATCCCACATGGATTATTATACCCTATGATGGGACTGATGAGTGATGAGTAAAGGGGCACTATAACCCCAGTATGTCTAGTTGTGAATCCTTTGGTAGTCAGATGGCCTGCATAGATGAATGTCCTAACTACTGTGGAGATATGATTGTCACAGGGAAGATCACTATCTACCTTAGTCCCCAGATACCCCATTACTTCATCTGTATTAAAGTGGCTGCCACTCATGTGTTAATATGTGGGTGCCAATTCCACAATGGAATGACCGTACAGTTAGTGGCACTTGGGTGGAGGCCGTGTCATTGGCATCCTGTGACGTTCTCTGCGAGGCCCCCCTGAGGGATGTCTGTGTCAGCTGGACTATCAGTCTTGGCTCCCTGTTTGCAGTCATTACCAAACATGGTCTGCCATAGTCCATCTGTGTTTGCCTGTACATCTGAGATGTATATGCCAAACAGTAGGGCTCCCAGGACTGAGTCCTGTGGGGCACAAGTCGTGACTGTTCAAGAGTTGGACCTGGAGACTGCTAGTCGTACCATGTGGGTTGTGTGTGTAAGCTCGTTGGCAACCCAACCTGTGATGTATGGGTGAATGTACAGGCTGGTGTGTTTATCAATAATACCTGAGTGGAGCATGATGTCAAAAGCCTTGGTGAGGTCCAGGTAGTATTTGTGAACCACCTCCCCTGTCATCTGGGTTGGGTCACATGTCCGAAGGTTACCAATGTCATTGTTAATGAGTGCCATGAGGATGCAAATCATACCATTGCAGACCAGGCTAGTCAGGCTTATGGGGTGGCAGCTACCATGGTCAATTGTGATTTCCCCATGATGGAGTGGAATAACCATTGCCATGTGCCATTGTATGGGCATGTAGCCTGATGAGGTAGGAATGCATAATTAGGTGGGGGGCAGGTTGTCTTGTACAGTTTGCAAGATGCAGTATGGGTCAACATCTGCCTCCATTGACGCTGTGTTCTGCTGTTAGAGAGAGCCATTTCCACCTGTGTGTCTCTGATGGTTGGGATACTCTACCTTTCGGGTAGTGTTGTGGGCTCTTTAGGGGGTGAAGTATGCACCAAATGTATCTGCAAGGATGTTGGCGATATCAGTAGGGTCGGCATATTTTGCGCTATATTTCACTGGCACAGTGCAAATCTGTATGTCACCATGTAGATCCTTGACATAGCCAAAGAAGGCTTTGTGGTTATCTTTCAAATCCTTGCATATTCTCCTGCTGATGTTAGCCTTGGATGATGTCATGAGGGACCTACGTATCATACTAATAGTGGTCATGGATGTCTGCCCTTCATGGGATTTGCTGTGTGTCTGGAACACTGCCCTATGTCTGTAGTATAGCCTGTTTATTGCAGAAGTCCACCAGACCGGTGTCCTTGTCTAGGAGGAGTGAGTCTTGGTTTACCAGAAATGGCACAATCCATACATCCGTGTAGGTGCTTATAGACTGCATTTGTAAATCTTTCTGTATCTGGAGCAGTGTTTCCCCTTAGTGTGGGGGCTGTGAAACTCTGCACCCCTGTCACTAGTAGTGTATATGTAGCTGTAGGAAAAGTATACACTGTGGTATCCGTGGGTGGGGGAGATGCTAGGGTGTGGAAACAGTGAATAGTTCATGGTCAGATCTAACCAGTGACTGGTTAACCTCCATTGTGGTGCACCTGTTGCCCATGTTGGTGATGACCACATCTAGTAGCTTCTACCCCACATTAGGGAGATTACCACTTGATAAGGGCATATGAGGTGATACATTCCAGGAAGCGCAGGTCCTGGAAGTGAGTACTGGAGTACGTTTCCCAGTTAATGGTATGGTAATGGACATTGACCAAAGCCAGGGTGTTTGTTAGGACTGTCATGTTCTCCACTGTCTCCAGGTAGGTGGAGTGGAGGTCCTGGATCATGGAAGGTGATCTGTAGCAGGCCACATTCCACATTGCTTTTGTGGCTGATATTAGCTGCACATGGATGATCACAGAGGTATCATGCTGCCCCACTAACCTGGAGGTGTAGGTATCCCTGATGAATATGGATGCAGCCCCTCCATGTCTGTCAGTCCATGTTCAGTGGCTGAAATGTGTGGTATGGGTTGTAGTCTGGTAGTGCTGGTGTGCTCTCAGGAGCCTTAAGACAGATTGCAGTTAATGCACAGCTGTCGATGTTGTCCATCCTGAGGAGTGCTGTGAGTGCATGCATGTTGCGATCACAACCCTTGGTGTTGAGTAGCATAAACCTCATTGAATCTGCTATTGTGCTATTTTCAGAGCTGGTATTCACCTTCAGGACTCTCCTAAATAAGGCACCATGGGGGTGCCAATAGCCTTGCTCAGTATTCCAAAGTGTTAGGCAGACACATAGGCCGGTATGGTATCATTGCATGCATGTTCCCCATCTGTGCTTGTTTTTCATCTCCCCTTTAGGTAACTTAGTGGTAAGCAACAGAAACCTTATAAAAGTCTTCTAGCTTCCAAGATAGGCATTTGGAGTGACTAAGTATCAGTGTTCTGTATGTTCGTGCTGTACTCAACTGATCTCTGGCTACATGGTGAGTTCACACTGTATATTGTGATCTGAAGGTCTGTTTATTCGCATATTATGCCTGTGATGGCCTGCACATTAGAGGTGCACAGATAGCCTACTATCTATCTGCCCAAGGGCAATTAGAAGCATAGCAACAGTGTGTTGGCCTTCCCCGCACCATTGATGAAGTAACTGAGCCTCTGTCAAGCATAGCCAATAAAGCAATTCCAGGCAGAGTTGCAGGAAGCTGTTGAAGACTAGGGTTGTGGAGGGTGAAAGGGGCACTTAGTGATCTAAAGAGGGCATGTTAATGTGGCAATTCAACACCATTCAATTCCCCCAACAGGTCTTGCAGCTATCAAACTGGACAGGCGCCCCCACCCCCTGGCTGTATGGTGATGGGACACATGATCCCAGGAGGTGTATAGTCTGTTACCCATTCATACAACAAGGTTTCCCCTTGAAGTATATCATTGAAGCGCTATGCCTAACGTAATTATGAATGTAATGTATTGTCTCACAGTACATTTGTTATATGTTGTTATGTAAAGAGTACGTGAAGCTCAGTGAATTTGGGGGCTCCCGCCCTTTGCTTAGCCTAGCTTACACATAGAAATCATCTAAATAGGAAATAGGCGGAAGCAGCGTTAATGTCAACAGTGTAATGGTTACAGCATCTGCACAGTATCTGTGCATTCGAGGTTACAATCCCGATAAAGGCAGGGATGTTTGTCATGTGCAAACGTATATCTTACCCACATCTTGCATATATAGGTAGTAATCGTCTGTATAGTAAACATTCGAATCACCCATATAAACCTATGTGTGCAGGAGAGTACAGTCAACAGAGAATGTAATGTCATGACAGCACATAGCGAGATGTTACATCACTGACAGGTATATATCCAGAGTAGTTAGCGGATGTGGCCGTGTTTGCTCGCACAGGTTACACGTCACAACGTTTGTTTAACTGCTGCTATAATGTCACACAAACACTTTTAAACATGTTTACAACTGCTTAAATGAGCCTTACTCTGCAGTAAAGAATATTCGTAAAGCATTGCAGGTGTCAAACCCTGGACCATGCACACTATAGTCATGGGACGTACCACTAAGCCATCCGAGGCATACACATGCTTCATGGTCCTGAGACTACACCTTATACCATATGCATTTCACTGTAATGATCACAAATGGGACAGTGGCCTTGTGAACATATATACAGTACATTGTAATTTACTGTAGTTTGTGAACCAACACATTCCAGTCTACAGATGTATTATTGTCACAAACTAATATGAAATATATATATATATATATATATATATATATATATATATATATATATATATATATATATATATATATAATGTATATATTGTACAGTTACAGCAATAGCTATATATATATATATATATATATATATATATATATATATATATATATATATATATACGCATCTATGAGCACACTTCATGACACAGAAGCACTCCAAAGGAATTGGAGTGTACACAAAACAAATGCAGCTCTGGTATCATAACAATTAATATTAACCTAAGTCACCATAGAAGGGGTGGTTGTTGTGTATTTGAAGATTGGGGTGGGGGAGGAAAGATGGGTAATGCAATCATGCATCAAGGAAGGCCTGGGTCGGATGTCCAATAAGTGAACTGGAGGGGGCATACATGGAGTATGGGGACAATTTAAAAAGGGCACAAAGCAAGAGCCATACTCATTCATAATACACCCTGTCATGTCACATTGCAACACCTACTTCCACAAACATGAACATTAACATGTATCAGACATATGTACACCAACTGATTGTCACATATGTTTTCAGTAGTGAGGAATTTCTGTAGTACAATGTATATTCTAAACACCATAACATTCGTGTATATCTCAGATGCCTTACTGGTAAGGTCAGTGACTGTGGTGTTCATGGTCCTGGGTTCAAGATCTGCAAAGGCTGTTAGGGTAATTTGAAGGCCAGAATAAGGGCTTTTGGATGCAGGTGGATTAAAGCCCTCTTAAGCAGTTGTAAGCAGGTTTCTACATGTTTGCACGATAGAAAGCAGTGCTGCAACATGGTAAATGGAGAAGTGCTTCACACATTTGACCTTTGCTTAACATCGTGCAGACCACGGGCAAACCTGCTCACAACCACGTAAATGTGTGTTATTAACACTTTCACTATCAGTGCCTACTCTGAGAGGAAAAATAATAACATCTTCCAGGAGTAGAACCCGCAACCATGTACTCCATCCTCTTATTAACCTAACACTAAGCTACCTGGGATGTACTTATCCCAGTTGTGTATGCAGACAGGTTAAAACACAAAAGGGAGGAATGTGTTGAAATAGGACAACCTGCCATGTACCTAATGAAAGGTGTACGCTCAGATATATATATTTATGGAGAGAGAGAGAGAGATAGAGACATGTCGATATATACAGGTCTTCATGTATATGTAGATATATAGATAGGTTAGAAACATCAATACATCTATGGAGGTACAGATAAATGTATGCAATAATGTATATATCTATATACATATTATATATATATATATATATATATATATATATATATATATATATATATATATATATACACATACATACATGTCTGTAGACAGCATCCGAAGTGGTCATATCTGAGTATAACATGGACCATAGCAATCACACATTCTGCCCCCCCCCCAAACAATATGAACATAACATATGAAGAGTAAATGCCAACACACTATTACAAATACGTTCTATGGACACAGTCACCAACACAACTGCATTGACTGCAAATATCCATGACAGAATTACACAGACAGCTTTCATTTTGCAAATCTTTATTACATTCCGATGTATTGTCAAAAGGATTCAAGGACTAACAGTACCTGCATGCTAAACAGGAAGCATTTAATAGTGCCTTAATGAATCAGCCTGCATTTACCATAGTATTAATCCACTAATGGATAGGTGTTCACATAGGGAAAGAACACCCACACACATATAGAAGTTGTATAAAAGGGGTTCCTACACACCTGCATGTGCTATGTACACCCACCAGCATCTACCACACAACCAAAATAATTACATCAATACATACTGCCATACCATAACCAATTATGCAACTGCTGTACAACATCTGATGAAACCTTAACATACCTGGACACAGACACACTAACATGGCCTTATGTGAAATAGTTGCCATTATACAATTGAGCTGCTGCTGATGTAACAGGGTTTGTATGAACTAATCCCGTTTCAGAGGGGTGAAAGGTTCGTACACTAGGAAGTTTTATCGAGTACTGATTATTAGCACAGTATGATACACAGTAACACCAAACTAAATATGCCTGGTAAGCACACTGTAAACCCCCTAACATCATATGCATAGCTATGCAGCCTTGAGCTGGTCAGACAACCTGGCCAGACTGACACATATGCAGAAATATTAGGTACAGACAAACCCTGCACAAGTAGCAATGTTCAGAAATATAACAGCAGTACTCACATTTAGACCAAATCCTCTAGGCATTATACACAGTATATTAGTGTTTGTCTCCATACAGATGTTGCAATAGATTCCAAATAAAACTTCCACACTGTCTTCCTCACAAGTAAGGCAAAGGGACAATGCCCAAGTGGAGTACTCAATTATACTCCACTGTAGCCATGGTATTGGCTAAGGCAGTAGCAGTGCAGCTGATGTGCATGTAATTAGCTACTTAGGAACACCAATTGGCCATCGGGATAGCACGTTACTGATCTGTAACTATAAAAGGTTGCCTTGTCACACATACAAACCATCTGTATCTACCCTTAGGACAGTGCAAAACACAGAAAGCCGAACTGAAAATGAGTAATACACTAGTTAATAACACCTCAGATTATTAAGACGGTATATATAACATTTAGTATGTCAGTGTATGTAGTACCTGTTCTGTAAGAATTACAGTGTAATCAATGCATATAGTGAAAATAGCTATCTTGTAGCGATGTATTGTTGAGCAGTAGTAATGCTTGTAGTATTCTATGTGTGTACTTCCGTAGGTCATACGGCCCACTCCACATACACCACAAGGGATGCTATGGTCTTGGAACCCACCATTTTGCTTCCAGCCACTGTCAGTGTCAGGATTGGTCCAACAAGTATGTGCTATAACAGGGGATAGTATATGATGTTATGTTGTAACAGTCGACATATGTATGGGTGTATAAGTAAGATGAACATGTTAAAGGTGGGCTTACCGTGCAAATATGGTGTGCATTGTGGGATATTGTGTCAATAACTGTGCAATGTACAGTATTCTAGGCAGATCTGTATTCTATTCTACATAGCAGTACTGTTATGTTATGCAAACAGTAGTTATGTCTATTGTCAATTACAATACTCAATGACAGGATACATAGCATTAGTATTCATCTGACAGGTTAGCAGCATGATAGCAAAGATAATTTGAAGAGCCAGGTAACTATCCATGCACATAACACATGTAATATCCACCTCTACTATCATTTGCATGTTGTGCATGTGTACATGTTATGCAAATATGTAGTGACCCTTGTTACCGGGCTGGGCCAAATGGCTATATGCACACCTACATAGAGTAGATATTGAGAGTACAGACACACTGGTTGAACTACCAGGTTTGTGTAGCCCAACCTAACAGCCGCCTGCACATACTGTATGTAAGGTAGTGCACAGCACTGGTAATGAAACGGGTTGTACATCATCTTTAACTCCAGTGTCTGCAGTAGGAGTGTAAGATGTAGGAGACAGCTGCCCATGTGTAATAGCCACATCATAGGTGATGGCTCACACTATCTGATTATATCCTGATCATGTTGATAGTGGCATCAGAGCCTATTGATACATGACTCTGGGGAGTGGGTGTCTCTGCCCAACAGAGCTCATGATCCTGGTGGATATGTGAGTATATACCCAGAGAAGAAAACAAACCTGTAGACACATGCATCATCTGGAATCAACTAACAGGATGTGATGTGCTCCTCAGAGGAGGTTTGCTGCTAAGGGCAGCTACAAAGTTTCCATAATAGCCAGTGTTGTCAAATCCATAACATAAATAATCACATGTGAGCATCACTGTCTAAAACATCTTCATAGGCAATACGTAAACTAAATACAGTACTTGGTACTTGTAGCATTGACTGCTCATACAGGCATTTCCACTAGTCAGCCCCTGGTGTTTCCTAATGTCAGCTTTGTGTATGTGGCCATCCTGGGGGAATGTAATCTCTATGCCATGTACACTGCCTGACACACCTAACACCATGCCCCACACATTGTCTGGGATGCAGCTAGAGGGGTAAGCTGGATGGCAGCCCAGTCTACAGCCATGACTGGACTGGACTGCACAGTCATGAGGTGTAGGTTAACACATGCAGCTCATCAACACAACCAACACATAACCTTACCAGAACACAGTAAGGACACTTACACACACTACTGGAAATCACACACATTAACAGATGCGTCTACGTATCTGGCCAAACAAGTGATCCCCCAGGCAGGAAGAGACAGACACCGAAATACACAAAATGTATGACATAGTTTGCATAATTGTGCCACACCTCTGAACACATGACTGGAAACATGCCCAAGAGTACTCATTTGTGAATGCAAACTCTAGCACTATGTTACACACCGACCTATACCAGGGCATACATATGGTCAGCTGCCTGTCTGACATGATTAGCCACATACTCATACACTCAGGCCCCCTTTTGATCTATACATGTGGTCTGGCATATTCCATGTTGTTGTGCAGGACCTGTGATGCAGTAGCCTGGACAGCATGGAAACACATGTAGGAACTGTCAGGTCTTGTAGGCCATGTAGGTATGTCCCAAGGTCTGGGTAGCATTCTGCCATTGGCCAGAATGATACTGCAGTACAGGGACAAATGGATTGTATCCCACAATTGTCTAGTGTAGTGGTGCATGTCGCAGGGTATCCAGGATCTGTCGTCCTGGGATAACATGGTTGACAGATCATGATGCTTTGCCAGACAGTGCCTGCACCTGTCACCCCTGGGAATCTGGATACAGCCTAGGGCTCATGCTTCCCCTATAGTGCCTTCATCATGCACAGTTCAGGTGAGGGTCCACTGCTATTACAGGGACAGCCAAGCAGTACACTGTGGGACTCGCTACACAATGATACATGTCAGAAACACTATATGGACACACATATGTCAATCCCTAACATGAAGAATATATCTGTGCAGTGGCTGAGACATGTTTCAATGCTCCAGAAAGCACACCTGCATGACCATGTTATAACACATATCTCACTTTTCGCCCATTATCCTTTATTGGAACACACGGGCCATAGGTGTGTCCATATTCCTGAAGGATATGTACACCCCCACATTAATTGCACTTGCATAACATCAAATGCATTATGCTGAGCAACTACCTTTGTGCCACAGTGGAATTCAAAATGCACCTTGAGACAGATCACCCACCAGGCCGCGGAATTCCCAACTGCCATAATGTGCTGTAATAGGGAAGATTAGGTCTGAGACAGAACCATACTATTGGATACTCTCAACTATTCCATTATGAACTGTGAAGACTCCTCATGTACCAACACCTGTGCTAAATGCATGTTGGATTCCATCGACCCCACTGACCTGGATCACAGTAGTCACACAAACAGGGCTAACAGTATGCTACACATAGTTAGTCTCCAATGCCAATGTTAAGTTCCCTAAGAGCAGAGTGGTGAGTGCCATGGCAACCATGCAGATGGACAATGCATGTGCAAATGCTGAATACTACACAAATGAACCTTAAGCAGTCACATATGTGCAGTGATTGTGTCATTGAAACAGAACCAGGAGTCAACCCAACACAAACAAGTAGGCAAACTGGTGGTACCATGCTTTAAACTGTACCACAGGAGGTAGTAACTGTTGCAAGAGCGAGCACACGAGTGTAGGTGATCCCTGGTCAGCCTCAATAAGATGCAGATACACCATATGAAACCTCACAAAGCTATTGTGAAACCAATCAGCCACATATTATGAGGCCAAGCACAGAGCATTTTATAGCTGTGTCATTAATCGTAATGATGACAAGACCTGCCATGCTGCACAGCACTATGGCATGGGAAGTACTGCACCTACAGAAACAGCACCCACTCATCCAGATAGGGTCTCGGAGAACCCACTCCCACCTCCCCCCACCCCAACAGTTACATTTAGTAATATATCCATGTACACTACAGGACCCCTGTACTAACAACTATGCAGGTACAAGATGCACTCTCTAATGCCATACATACAGCTTTCATGGGACCTGTCAACTTCCCAGGGTGTAGCCTATGCAAATGTAAGAACATTCAGCTATCCACATACTTATGTTCAATCATATCTCCATGTCAGGCTGTCTACACACTGAATGGTGCACAGCAACAGTTATCACACCCCACAAAGGGGGAGACACCATTGATAATGGGACATAGTGCACAACTACCCTGCTGAGTCTGGTCTGTACGGCCATGAACTGTGGTCAATGTAATTGATGTACATGGTACAGATGTAGATGACAGTAGGGTTGATTCACACTGCATATCATGACCTTGCCTGGTCATAGGACACCATCACCCATACTGTGTTCCAGCTACACTCAGTAAACTAGGTGTATATTCCTATGTCACAGGAGTGGTTGGCAACTGGACTGCTAGCAGAACAAACACTACAAAAGGTGTCTGACACTCACATCAAACCAGTGCCAGCCACAGTAATACAGGGGTCATTCCTGGTACTCCCCCTCTTTGGTATCTATACCATATAGACTAACACAGAAGGCATCAGCCTATTGATGTCTGCAAATGACCATGAACTAGGAGCAATAGTCGACTCATTGTGTACTGTGTTCAACATACAGAAGGGCCTTAGTGTGTCAGATGTGTGGTGTGTGATGTATGGCCACATTCTGACAGCTAAGTATTGCATTTTCATCCCCTATGTTACAAACCCTGTACCCATTAACTACCACCTATGCAGCAGTCAACATAATGGCAACTGTGTGTATGAGATGCAGCTGGACAGTACTTCCCTTTGATAATTATGTCACCACAAAAGACAGGTAGTCGTATGTGGCACCCCTAATCATGACAGGGTGCCATCCAGGAATATAGAGATAACTGTTCAGCCATACTCAACACCCATGTGACCCATAATAGATCACATATTTCCTTTAAGGGGTATTTCCCATGTGTAGATGGCCTACACTGCCCTTCACAATCTCTAGCTGCACTATGTAGCTTGTAGCCTACCCTGAATAAAGCCATGTCCAACCCATAGGTGTTGGACATGCTACACTTAACACATCCTGATCCCAAATAAACACATACGTCATGGACATCCACCTTTCTGGTACAAGGATCACAGCATGCCTGACAGATCCCTGTCCAATACACTTAACATAGTCTTGCCATACTATGCATCCCTGTACAGCGAAGCTGCACATTGCCCCTCTCTGTGACATGGTGTAATGACAGCATGCCAAATATATCAGTAACCATGTGTATCAGTTCTATGGCACTGCTTGAACTGGCCACTGAATATTACCTGTCTGCTGCCTACAGCTAAGTAACCTGTCTGCCTAGGCACATAAATGGCCAAGTGCATATAGCCTACCATATCACTTTGACCATACATGCCATAGTTGATATCCAACCCTGCAAATACCATCAGGCTAGCTATTGTCCCATGTGTTATACATGCACAACACAGGCAATACATGGCAGGATGCTACACAGCTGTACAGTGCCATGTAGATGTATATGGCAAAACACATACATGCTTGCAAGTCTGCAGGGTCACAGGTCATGTCCCTAATAGCTCTGTATGACTATATATGTGGCATATACACAGCATTAAGGTCGATTGCATTAATGTGAACACATCCAGGCATGTGCTGATAGGTAAAGACATCACTACAGGCAAACAGACATGCCTACATCAAGACAACATCCACATGGTGTATGAGCAATGTCATCACATGACACACACACACATATGGCGATAACATCACATCACCAGTAGGTGTCAAATATGTGTGACTTATACATGTCAGTGGTGTTAGTGTCATGTGGATCTACAAAGACATATTTGTAAACTTAATAAATGTGATACACATGTATGTTCAGCTGTACTGCTGTACTTCTCTGTGAGTTACTGTGACCTGTCTCCATCATTATGTCTTCCAGGTATGCCCCATAGCAGACTGCCGCCATACAGCTGCTTGGAGGATGAGGTCCTCATGCCATGCCTCCTCAACATCTACACAATGCTCTTCAGCCATGTGCCACAGGATGCACAGCAGCAGGATGCCCTGTGGGAGGAACTCTGCAGGAGGGTAAATGATGTTGGTGGTCACAATCGTACCTATCAGCAGGTGCGCCGACACTGCACTGACCAGATAAGATGGGCAAAACAGCATGCTAATGCAATTGCCATGGAACAAGGTGCAACAGGTGGGGGGGCACTCACAAAGCCCCCACTCACACTATCGAGGAGCTGCTGACCAACCTGGGGACACCTGCAGACCTTCCATCCACAAGCGTTAGCTGGTATTGTGGAGGTGGGTGTCTCTCAACCCCTGAGCCTGGAGTTGCCTGGTAAGTCACTACTGCACATAAAACACAACCATACATCACATAGTTACATGTGTTACTGTACAATATGTAATGTAACATCATATGCAAGGCACATATGCAGACATGCCACATACTATAGTCTGCTACTCTATGTATGCACAGAGTGCATACTCCATAGTATAGTATATTGTACTGGCTTATGTGCTAACATAGACATTTGCACCCACATCCACACAGGTGTGGATAATGATCTTACTGCTGTGACACCCCTGTTTAGGTACCTCTGGCATTTTGCAGTGACAGCAGCCTGTGTCAGGTGAGATTGTTATTATTTACCAGGCTTGATAATGCATGGAACATATTAATTGCATGCTCTCTGCCATAACACAAGTACACATAATGTATGGTGGTCCTGGTAATGGACACTGGTCAGACCTGCAATGCATCACACTGTTTACCTATGTGAAACAATTGTAGACTATATGAAACACCTACACTAAACCTTCCAAACTGTCATTGCTAGATGTGTGGACAACAGTGAATACAATGGTGGAGGTGTGTTCCACTGTAGGGACAGGTACTACATAGCATTACACATGTTGGGAATACGAACAGTACTGTACAGAGAGCATATGTGTGCACACACACTAAATGTGTTGGAGCTGGAGTATGCCCAGCCCAAAGGATGCACTCTTGTGGAGTATACCCTTGCTATG
Source organism: Protopterus annectens (assembly GCF_019279795.1). Classification (NCBI taxonomy): domain Eukaryota; kingdom Metazoa; phylum Chordata; order Ceratodontiformes; family Protopteridae; genus Protopterus; species Protopterus annectens. Next base: position 1,072,840,060 of record NC_056748.1, read on the forward strand.
AATGTCACATAATATCATGTGCTATCACACATGTCCATGACATGTAGTGGGCTGACTGAGACACTGCTCAATTATCCTGCGAAATATGTCTCACATCCCATACATACCACCCTTTGTCTGCATAACCCTGTCCTCACTGGAGCATATGACATCTATGGGTGTATGTCATATGAGATAACACTGACGTGAAATAAGATGGCCATCACAACCATTGGACTACACATGTGTACACATGGCCATGGAGGATGGCCAGAGACATGAAGCAAAGCACACAGTAGAAGTGATGTACATGTGTGCACACCCTGTTGTACATTGGCTCAACACAATACAACTATGGCCTTTGTGTAATGGTGATATTGCAAATGTGAAACACTAAACATCATACAGGCCTGTGCACAGCTTGTGTAGGCATAACATGAAACCACCACATAACATATCTTGAACATCTAGAGTGTGTCATGACATGGAAGCATTCACCTATACAGTATCCAAATACATACATATGTTGCACAACATACACATACATCCACATCAAGCCACAGATACTGTATATTCACCTTGCTGGTGTCAGACATCACTGTCATGCCTGCTCCTCATTTTTGTGAGGTAAACAGATGGAATGTGGGACATAGAGAACTTGTAAGTTAGCCATGTGTGTGCATAGTTGGCAAGTATCAGTAATATTTTATTTATTTATTTTATTTATTTGCTGTTGGTTAACCAGGATGGTCCATTGGGCCAAGTGAACCCATTTTCAATGGAGTCCTAGAGAGAAAAGCTCCAACAAGGTAAAGTGGTTAAGGTATATGCCTTTCGGCACCAAGGTGCAGGGTTTGATTCTCACCACTGGCAAGAGCTTAACTGATTGAAGATGTATAGTTCTGGTTGGGAGGGTGGCTTAATGGCTAAGGTGTTTGCCTTACAAACACAAGGTGCAGAGTTTGAGTCTCACAAGGGGTAATTGGCTAGGCTTAAAATGGCTTGCAAGGGCAGTTAGCTTAATACTAAACTATGAACCTAAGAATACATGCTACAGAGATTTACATTACATAACATACAAGACATAGCAAGGTGTAGTTTACAATCAGTAAAATTATCAACAAAAATAATAATAGAGTGAAGTTATACCTTTTTTTTTTTTTGATACAGTAGAATTCAGGATGATAGATTATATTAAGAATTAGATTACGAGCAAAATATAGGTGGTGAAGGTAATGAGAATACAGGAAGTGGAGAGAATACAGGAAGTGGAGAATGCTTATGTGGGGAGGGAGCAGGAGCATTCCCATGTGGATGTTAGGTAGGAGTGAAGTGATTTTTTAAAGGTTGGAAGGCTAGTGATGGTGCGAATGGAGGGAGGGAGGGAGTTCCATAGTCGAGCTATGGAAAAAGAGAGGAGGTTTTGTCCTGAGGGGCGAAGGGGTCTGTAGACTTCTATTAGGTTTTGATTAGTGGATCTGAGAAGTCTTTTTGTCTGGTGAATTTTAAAGGTAGTAGAAAGGGCGGGACAAAGGGATGGTTGAAAAATGAGTTTGTGTGCATATGTGAGCTGAGTGTAGGAGAGGTAGTTGGGAAGTTCGAGCCAATTTAGTTTATGGAGTGGTGCGCAGTGATGAGTTGAAGCTTTGTTACTAGTGGCAAATTTGGCTATTTTGTTGTAACAGGTAGCTAGTTTAGTTTTAATAGATTATTGTAGATTAGTTAAAAGGGGGGCACCATAAAGGAGAGAGGGTAAAAGAAATGTAGTAGAGATAGTGAGTTTGGTTGTTGATGAGAGGAATCGCTTGTGTCGATAGAGCAGGCCGAGTTTTTGGTGTTTTTTTTTTAATGTTTATTAGTAGATGGGACTCAAATTTAAGTTTATTGTCAATTTGAAATCCTAGTAGTTTGTTTCAGATACCAGTTCAAGTGGAGTGTTATTTTGACTGGTGATGGAGAATAGTTGTCTATCAAATGTGTTTGTTTTAGAGGGGGTAAATATCATTAATTTTGATTTAGCTGCATTAAGTGCAAGATGGTTATTTTTCATCCACTGTTCTGTGGTGGAGAATGCTTCTTGGGTGAGCTTTAGAAGGGTTGGAATGGAAGAGGCTGCACAGATGATTGTAGAATCATCTGCGTATTGGATGATGCTAGCATGGGGGATAGAGTGATAGTAATCATTTACGAAGATGTTGAAGAGGAGGGGGCCTAATATGGAGCCTTGTGGGACACCTGTGGGGGTGTTTAGGAAAGAGGAGATGGCTTTTTTCCATTTGACAGCTTGTTGCCTGTTTGAGAGATAGCTGGTGAACCAGTTGAGAGTTGAAGGTGATAGGTTTAGCTTTGACAATTTAGTGAGTAGTAGGTTATGGGAGATAGTGTTGAATGCTTTGGAGAGATCAAGAAGGATGGTAGATACAGTAAGACCGGAGTCTCTAGCTTTATTCACAGTTTCAAGGAATGAAAGGAGGGCTGTCATAGTACTATGATTAGGGCGGAAGCCATGTTGAGTAGAAGTAAGTAGGTTGTTGTCTAATAAATAGGGAAGGAGTTGTAAATGGATAAATATTTCTAGAATTTTTGATATAGGAGAGAGGATGGTGATGGGCCGGAAGTTGGTAATGCTAGTATTATTCCCTCCTTTATGAAGGGGAATGATAAAAGCTTTTTTCCAGATTTGTGGAACAAGACCTTCTTGGATGGAATGATTTATTAGGATACTAATTGGGAGGGCGATGGCATCTGCAGATATGCTGAGGAAGTGTGAGGGGATGTTATCGGGGGCATTAGTGCATGGTTTTAGCTTCTGTAGTAGTTTTTTATAGTGGAAGTAGGGATTGGTGTCAGTGAGAATGTAGGGGGTTGCGAGGTAGTAGGGTGATAGAGTGGAGAAGAGGGGGGTGTAGGAGGAGGGCAGGTGGTAGTAGGGGGTGGGTGGTTGCTCGAGAAAGAAGAGGTAAGTTTGGAAATACAGTCAATGAAAAAGGAGTTGAATTCGGTGGCGAGTTCATTGTCTTGTACATTTGGGTTGGGGTTTGGGTTTTCAGTTGTGCCAGGTTTTAGGAGGGAAGTTACACCTTTCCAGAATTTTGGGGGTCAGTTTTGTATTTACTTTGGAGAGAAGTGTAGTAGTTTTGACGGTCTGTTGAAATAAGCTTTTTTTACTGTATTGTGAAGAGTTTTGTATTCATTAAGGGTAGTGGGAGATTTGTGCTTCTGATAGCGTGTCCAGGCTTTATCTCTTCACCGCATGGTTGTCAATGTGCTTTTAGTTAGCCAAGGGGTAGTTTTGTTTTTTATTCTTTTGTTTTTTACTGGAGCATGAATATCTAAAAGATTTTGGAAAGTAGTATTAAAGTGAGTGATTGCACTTTCGAGGGGGGGGGGGTTTAGGGGGGTCCAGTTAAATGATTTTAAGGAGTTGGAGAAGGCTTCTGGGTTGAAGTTTTTTAGGTATCTGAAAGTAATGTAATTATGGGTCGCTTGTAATGGAGAAGGAAGGCGTGTAGCAAAGATGGGAAGGTGGTCGCTTAACGAGTCAGGGAGAGTTCCACTATCAGGGTAGTAGTGGGGGTGAGAGACTAAGATCCAGTCTATAATGCTGCCAGTAGTGAAGTCTTTAGAGGGCCTAGTGGTGGAGTTGATGAGTAGGGAGAAGTTATATAGGTTGATGTTAATGGAGGGGGTATGGGATTGACTGGAGGACCAATTGATGTTGTTATCTCCCATAATGATGGTTTTGTTAGATATATTGGTTGAGAACCAGGAGAGGATATCTTCAAGAGTAGAGATATTGTCTCCAGGGGGAATGTAGAGTGAGGCTATACATATATTTTTGCACTTGTTTAATTGAAGTTGGGCTAGTATTAATTCTGCATTGTTAAATTGAGGAATAGCTTTATTGTAGGGAGTAATACATAGAGAGGATGAGTAGAGTAGGGCTACTCCACCACCTTTTTTACTGGTTCTCTCTGCCCTGATAATAGAGTAGTTAGGTGGAACTATCTCCTCATCCTTTATATGAAGTTTTAGCCAGGTTTCGGATATGCTTAAGCCATCTGGTTTGTTATGGTGTAGCCAGGCTTGAAGGTTATGAATTTTGTTAGCTAGACTTTGTGCGTTAAGAGATGCTAATTGAATGGATTTAGAGGTAGAGTAGGAGGTGTTTGGGCCTGAGTTAGGGTGAACATCTCCAGATAATAGAAGAGATGTTAGAATCTGCTTTATGTGGTAGGGGCTTTTGTTTTTTTTTTTTTTGATAGATATTGTTAGTTGTTGGGCAATTTTCTGGGAGGGTGTGGTTTGAAGTTTTGTAAGCTGAGATAAGTTTGTAGAGGAAAGCATAGATCGTTTTTGATGGGATAAAGTGTAGGAGATATAGGTATGGCTGAGTAGGACTGAGGTATGTTGACAGAGAAGGTTGTATGGAAGAGTGGGGTGTGAGATAAGGTGTTAGGCTGGGTGAGGTAGTAGATGAAGGTTAGGTTCATAAAGAGAATTAGTTGAGTGGAGAAGAGTATATATTTTGGAGACATGTTTTGGTTTATAGAGAGTTTTATAAATGGTCATTGACTTGATGAGGACCCTTCCACATTAGGGTTTATTGTGTATACACCTTGGTGACGTGGGTTGCATTCCACATTAGATATGTGTTGTATGTGAACATAGTCATGGCTATGAACTGTGTCAGTAGCTCACACTGTATAGCAATTGTGAAGCCACATGATGCCCTGCAATGGCTATGCACATCAGCTCAATGTGCAGTATGTCCCTGCATATTTGTATGGTGGACAGACAACATTGCATCAGCTGAAGGCCCATGTTAGTATAACACGTCCCTGCATTGGGACACCATTACTGTACTGTAGATTGGAAAGGACACCATTGTTTTACACATGTATGCATGTCATTCAACACATCAGCAGAAGACATGTCATACTACATATGATTGGCAAGGTCATACACCACACAGCAGGCTGGTGTACTGTAAACCTGTGCTGGTTTGTGGCACCATTGCAAAGTAGGGACAGCCATGTCAAACATGTGTGTACAGCCACATGTAGAATGTCAACACTCAGCTCAGGGGTAGGCAGAATAATGTTGAACAGACATGCACTGCTTTGGGGGAGATATGCAATCTAGGACTCAGGCAAACATAGTATGCAGTCGACATACCCTACTGCTCATGTCCTCACACATAGGGGTGGTGGTCAACACAAAGCATCAGTGGCAGATGTACAAAGGTCAGAAACCAGTCTGGTGGACCCTGGCCATAAGCAAACTTTACAATAAAAGGAGGAGACTTATAAAAAAAAAAGGCCAAATCTCAAGTAGAAAAATCATCCCTGATCAGCATTAGTAAGAAATTGAGGGCCCTCATTAAGTCAACTAAAGCTAATTTTGAAAATAAAGTTGCCAAGAATGCCAAGGATAACCATAAGGCCTTCTATGGCTACGTCAAAAACCTAAATGGCAATGCTCAGGTCTGTTCTGAGCTAGTAGAAAATGGAACAAAATACACTGACCTTTCTGACATTGCCAACATCTTGGCTGACAGGTTCAGTGCAAATTTCTCCTCCCCCCTCACCACCTACAGGGCCTATTACCATTCCAGGGGATTGGGTAAGTCCAATTATTACTGATACAGTGGTTAACAAGGATCTATCTAAAGCTAAAAACACTGCCTCGATGGGGCCAGATGGTGTCCCAGGCTGTGTCATACGCGAGCTCCAAAAGGAATTAACCTCACATCTTAATACCCTGTTCAGTCTCAGCCTCTCCACAGGATATGTGCCCATAGAATGGTGCACGGCAACAGTGGTCCCGCTACCCAAGGGTGGGGCCACAACTGACCCTGGGAACTACCGACCAATAAGCCTGACCAGTCTGATCTGTAAGGCTATGGAGTGAATCATTATGGAACTCATAAATGGAGAGATTGGGAACCTCCAGTCACTGGACCCTACACAGTTCGGCTTTGTCAAGGGCAGATCATGCCTCCTGAACCTGGTGGATTTCTATGAAACAGTTACTCAGGCTATAGATAACGGAAAGGAGGTACACACAACTTACCTTGACCTTGCTAAAGCATTTGACACCATTCCCCATTCAGGTATTATTGATAAGCTCACCAGCCTCGGCATAAACCCTTATGTCACAAGATGGATCGCAAACTGGCTCTCAGACAGATCCCATAAAGTAAGAGTAGCGGGATCTATGTCCGAATCCAGACCAGTAATGAGTGGTGTGCCTCAGAGCTCTGTCCTGGTGCCCCTCCTGTTTGGCCTATACTTCTCAGAAGTACAGGCAAGCACGGAAGGGCTGTGGCTGACTAAGTTTGCGGATGACTGCAAACTGTGTGCTATAATAGAGTCCCCGGCCAACATGGAGATCCTCCAGAAGGGCCTAAATGAGACTGATGCATGGTGCCAAAGCCATGGTCTCAAGCTAAATGCAAAAAAATGTGTAGTAATCCCCTTTGGAAAAAACAGAGTACCCGCAAACAACAACATAGGAGGTAATACCCTGAAATCTGAAGAAGAAATAAGAGATCTAGGGACCCAAGTAGATAGTCAGCTTTCCTTTGATAACCATATTGCCAAAGTGGTTAGAAAATCCTTCTATGTGACCCATCTGATCATGAAAGGTTCACATCAAGATCTAAGGATGTAATGGTGCCCCTCTACTCTTCCTTCATCAGACCCATTATTGAGTACAATGCACCAATTGGAATGTACCTGGCTAGACATCTCCAGCAGCTGGAGAAACCACAGAGGTACCTAACCAAGAGAATTACTGGCCTCAAACAGTTGCCCTATGCAGCACGATTGAAAAAGCTAAGACTGTTCTCTGTTGCATACAGCTTTCTCAGAGACGATCTCTGTCTAATGTACAGAGCCATGTCCAACCCAGAATTGTTGAACATGCTCCATCTTAGCAAAACCAAATCTACTCGAGCTACATGCTCTAGGGATATAAACCTCAACACAACAATGAATAGAACATGCTG
>NC_056748.1:1072852050-1072862050 GCF_019279795.1 Protopterus annectens
CAGGTTACAAATTATTGCATTACATAACACGTTATGCAGCTGTGTCTGTGCATGGGTACATTGCACAGTTGATGTAGCTCTAGGTACAGTTCACCAATTGAGGATTATCTGGTGGTTTACTATACTATGTTATACCACATATGGATGTGTGTTGGTAGTCTGGGAACAAGGTGGTGGATGTACATGAGCATACAACCTAGAATGCAACATTTGCCACTGTCACCTGTACCTGACTCATCTGTGATGCATTATGACGGAGTAGTGGTCCTTACATGTGAGTAGTCTTTATGAATATGTGTACACCACCACCTGGTATGGTCCATACCACTGTTATGGCCCACATGTCTGGATCTGAGTTATATGGTGGTAGTGAAATTGCTCTCTACAGAGCCTTCAGCCAGGTGTTCTTCACTGCACAGATGTCGGTATTCCCCATTGTAGGTTCTACATTGAGCTAATGCATTACTAAAGCCACACATCTATCATGGATTAGCATAGGCTTCCAATGCAATTGTCATGCAGGTGTCAGGGTGTTACTTCTGTGTGTAGGACATTTGCCATGGAATGCAGGTATATGGGTAAATGCGACCTAGGTATTATCCAACACACACGTGTAACATGGATGCATTTGCTCTGTGTTGATGGCATGTCGTTCGGTCATGACAACCCGGAATGACAGATACTGGATGACCTCATAATAACAGCAGGACATTGGCTCATTGTTTTGGTCTAGCAGTTGCCACCAGTACCATGACATCAGTGCACATGGCATTAATGTACTTGGTAGCAAATGCTCCATGTAAGGTGACGGACAGCGGCAGAATTTGTGTATATGACCAATGTGAGATATACTTAGGGTAGCAGTCCTGCTAATAATGACAACTACTACCACAGCCGGGAGAGGTCATCTTGTCACCTGCACCTCAGTACCATTACACAAGGTGGCTCACACATTATGCTTGCACAAGCCACTGTTCCACGTATAATGCCACTATCCACAACCTGCTATCAATGTATGCCTTTCAGGGCAGCAAGATGTGTGACACATGCTGTAGGTAGCATCCACCTGTGCGACCCAGGTAACCTATTGTCTGTCATGTCCACACATACATGACTGTATATATGTAACATATATATGTCAGTACTTCATGTACATGTATGCATGTATATCACACAGCACAGACACATATATATAAATTACAGGCCGCATACAGGTATCAGGTAGTAAACCAGTATGATGTGCATATATACTGACAGGTAAGATGTACCTAACTGTAAACCTGTGTGTTTACAATAGGAGTCCATTACAACATGTTCTGTACATGTAAGTTAGCATGCACACCATGGCCTTCACTGGTTAGAAGCAGTGCATCCAAAAAGCCCTTTGTTACTAAGTGTATGAGCATACCCAGTATAACCTTCTGTAGTTGTAGTCATAGTGCATCCCAAATGGCCCTGTGCTACTAAGTGTATGGGCATGCCCACTGTAACCCTCTATAGTGATAGAAGTTGTCCATTCCGCAGATGGCCATACTTCAGTTCAGGTTCCTGTTGTGCTACAGCTATACCTCTCAGGCCTACCTGCAGATGGTGTGTCTTGTTTGCACATACAGGTTGTAATGGACAGCTACTTTAAACACACAGGTCTACAGCTATGTACTTTGTGACTGTCAGCCTCCCTGTTTTGTCAATTGTAGAAGGGCAGTCTGACTGCCTTAGGATGTGTAATCTCTGTGGCGTGTCTCGTAACTGCGTAGTACTGTAGTAGTGATTCTTAGAATGGCAGGAGTTTTGATCCCACCACTGGCAACTGTGTGTGTGTGTTTGACAGCAAATGCCTGAGTGTGTTTGTGTGTGTCTCTTAGCAATTGGTTGTGTATGTGTATTTGTGTCTGCATCCTGTCATGGCAGTGGGATTTGCTGCATTCCAAAGAGATACCTCCTTTTGCACTGGCCTTTATCCTTGTCAACCACTATACCTCTCTCTTCCCCCCTACCCACTGCAAGTAATCAGTCCTGTGATGTCACCAAGCTCAGACTTGGAATCAGCAAGTGTAATTGTATGTGTTCTGTGGCACATACCCCAACTACATACCATTGTACTAGTTACCTTTACATAGGCAAGACGTGTATGCACAATACTGGCAAGTGTGTGCGTGTATGTGTGTGTAACTACCCTGTAACCAGGCTTACACATGTGCAATACCTTTTAGCACACCATGGTAGCCATCTGTGGTGACCAGTGTCTACAAAGTATTACATAGTTAGGAATGGTAAAGAATACATAGTCAAGCACGACTACAGTTGGGTATGTTATTTCCCTGTGCCACTGTCGAGCAGTGACACAGAAGTGGTCACTGGGGTGTAGGTCCATACCCATCATTTCCCCACCCTAACTTCACAATCCCCAGGGTAGATTACATTAGCCATCATTCCCCACCACAAACTCAGCATACACAACAATCACCCCTTCTCTGGTGAACTGTTTATGATTTAAATGTTATAACACAAGAGATGCCTCTGTTTTGTGTACACATCAGTTCCTTTGGAACCCTTCTGTGTCACAAAGGGCATACAGACGTGTGTGTGTGTGTGTGTGTGTGTGTGTGTGTGTGTGTGTGTGTGTGTGTATATATATATATATATATATATATATATATATATATATATATATGGCTGTGTCTGTGTATATGCATATATATATATATATGTGTGTGTGTACACATCCCATAGGTGCACATATATATGTAGTTTTGACAGTTGTACAGATGTAGACATGTCTTTGTTGTTTCACAGAGTACAGTACATTCAAGGGTACTGTACATATGCACACAAAGGGACTGTCCCATTTGTTTTCAGTACTGTGGAATACCTGTAGTAGAATGTGCATTATAGACTCCATGCAACAGGTATACAACCCAGATGGCTTAGTGGTACATTCAGTAACCTCAGGGTGCATGGTCCAGGGTTCGAGTCCTGCAAGCATTGTTGTTACTGTCAATTAGGGCCACATAAGACACTTTTAAGCAGGTGTAATTGTGTTTTCATGATAGTAAGAAGTGGGTACATGCAGGTAATAGACATGTACAACCCACGGTACAAGAGGAATACCCTTCTTTGGCAATCCTGCTGATGTCACCCACCTATGTATACACCTCTGGGAGTGCTATAACCCAGTATTATCCATAGCGCATGCTGTAACTGCTTATTGCTGTAGTGTGATTAACTAGTTAGGTAGGGGTTCTATTCCAAGGGAGACCAACTGTGTGTGTCTTTGTCTGCTTGAGATAGGAGCAATGCTTTTTAGAGTATGCACACTCTTTATGACTCACATGACCACCTTTGGCAATCCTGCTGATGTCACACACCTAGGAATACACCTCTAGGACCACTGCAACACTGTATTCTCCATAGCGCGTGCTGTAACTGCGTATTGCTGTCATGTGATAAACTAATTGGATAGGGGTTCTATTCTAAGACAGACCAATTGTGTCTGTATCTCTACCAGAAACAAAGCTTTTTAGAGTATGCACACTCTTTACAATTCACATGACCACCTTTGGCAATCCTGCTGATGTCATCCACCTAGACATACACCTCTGGGATTGCGGTAACCCAATAATCTCTGCAGCGTGTGCTGTAACTGCGTAATGCTATAGTGTGATTCACTAGTTAGATAGGGGTTCTATTCCAGAATATGGCAGGTGTGTGTTTGATTGTCAGAGTCTGTGTGGAGATTGCTGTGTGTCTAACCACTAGACATGTTGGAGAGTGGATTTTGTAGTTTTCCTACATGGTGTCCATCTTATATGTCACAATGTCCACCTCACGAGGAGTACAGATGTCCATCAGCAAAGGGACTGTGTTGGCAAGCCATAACCCCTACATCTGGCAAAAGGCCTGGTGAACAAAGCATGCAAGCCTGCTATTACCCGGAATACATCCTGAATCCATGTGTCATACACAAACACACTTGCCTAGAATATCCCCTATGTTGCTAGTACCCTGCACATTGATGACAGATAGTAGGCATGGTGTGATTGCAGTGGGCTGCAGAGGGCATGGCACCCTGTACAGCAGTACAATAGGCACATAATTGCGGACAATGTGCCTTCACTATGTTCCCCACCGGATGCCTGCAACATATGTGGTGCCATCAAATATGATCCACAGAGGCCATACAATGCCTTACACATGTGCCGTGTATGGATCAATGCCACTGACACCAGGGAATACCTGTATCATGCTATCAATGCAGGTGCAGGGTCAACCTGCTGACTATAAGCAGGTTCTGCCACACCAGGCCAGTACTGGCATATCGGAGGATAACGGTCTGTGTACACAACATGTGCCAGCCAAACCAGGTACACCTGTACATGTCACTGTACATTATTGTGGGACATGCACATCCCAGGCAATGTCCATGTCAAGGACTATCAAACACAGACATGGCATGCATTGCAAAGCTATGGCCATACACAATGGTAACCAGGATGTCAGGACAGTTCATACAATACCCATCTGTGTGGGACATTGCAGACACTACACCCCTGTAACACACTGCAGACCATTGTTGGGTGGTGTGATACCAAGGATTACCCCTCATCCAGCCTTGTACAGCCATCTTTCACAGCCAGCCACTACACACCCATGAAGCAATGCATGCAAGTATGTCAGTACTAGCGCCTTGTGTCTGTGTGGGGAGTATGATGCTCCCAACCACAGTCACTCCCAGTATCACTCCCATTGGCATACCGACAGATGTCAAACACGCTCACATACCCTAGCCCATAGAACCTCCGGATATCCCCTGTGGTGCATGTAGTACCTGTGCATTACTGCAGTGTAGCAAACTAAGTGGTTTGGGAGTGTATATGTGGGCCTAGCAAAGAGTGTCAATGTGAGTCCATTAGAGAGTGCGGCTGTGTTGACAATGACATCCATTAGGTTCATAGGTTCATAAGTTTATACTAGGCTATCTGCCCTAAGGCATTTATAAATCTAGCCCAACGTTTTGTGGCTTACGCCACCCCTTATGTTAAAAAATACTGTGCCCATTAGTTTGTTGTGCCGCTGTCCAGCAGTGACACAGAGATGATTCCTGGGGTAAACCTATGATCTCCCATCCACCGGTCAAGATTTCTCTTGAACAGAGCCAGCGAGGTGCTCTGCCTCACATGGACCGGGATTTTATTCCATAGCATAGGGAGTCTCTGGGTGACAAATCTATCCCTCCAGCATGTCCTATTTATATCTGTGCTAAGGTTTAAGTCGCTTGCTCTAGTGGATCTGGTAGATTTGGATTTTTGAGGTGGAGCATGTCCATTAATTCCGGGTTGGACATGGCCTTGTATGTCAGGCACAGGTCACCTCTGAGCAGGTGGTATGCGACTGAATAGAGCTGGAGTTTCTTCAGTCTGGCAGCATATGACAGATTTTGGAGTCCCTTTATCCTTTTGGTGAGGAACTTTTGGGGTCTCTCCAATTGCTGCAGGTGTCGGGTGAGATACATCCCGAATGGGGCATTGTACTCGTTCATTGGTCTGATAAGTGAAGAGTACAGGGGAACAATGACCTCACTTGATCTGGATGTGAATCCCTTCATGATCAGGTGGGCAATGTAGAAGGTCTTTCTAACCACTTTAGCAATGTGAGTGTCAAACGAAAGGCCACTGTCAACCTGGGTCCCCAGGTCCCTGATAACCTCTTCTGTGCTTAATGGATTGCCACCTATATGGTAGCTTGGGGTTACCTTGTTTTTCCCGAAGGGTATGACTATACATTTTTGGCATTTAACTTCAGGCCATGGCTCTGGCACCAGTTATCAGTTTCCGTGAGACCCCTCTGAAGGATATCTGTGTCCAATGTACTTTCCACTATGGTGCCCAGTTTGCAGTCATCTGCAAACTTTGTCAGCCATAGTCCTCCTATGTTTGCCTGTACTTCTGAGAAGTAGATGCCGAACAACAGGGGCCAAGGACTGAGCCCTGTGGGACACCACTTGTGACCAGCTTGGAGTCTGACATGGCGCCAGCAACTCTAACCCTGTGGGTTCTGTCCTTTAGCCAGTTTGCAACCCATCTTGTGACATATGGGTTTACATTTAAGCTGGTAAGTTTCTCTATAATACCCGAGTGGGGTATTGTGTCGAAAGCTTTTTCAAGGTCAAGGTAGGCTGTATGGACTGCCTTTCCCTCATCAATGGCCTTGGTGACTGTTTCGAAGAAGTCGACCAAGTTCAAAAGGCATGATCTGCCCTTGACAAAGCCAAACTGGGTCGGGTCCAATGTCTGCAAGTCCCCTATGTCTTTGTTTATGAGTTCCATTATGATCCTCTCCATAGCTTTGCAGACCAGGCTTGTTAAGCTTTTCGGGTGGTAATTACCAGGGTCCATAGAGGTACCGCCTTTGTGGAGTGCGACCACAGTTGCCGTGCACCACTCCTTGGGCACGTATACTGTGGTAAGGCTAAGATTAAACAGCTGCCTTATATGTGGGTTTAGTTCCTCGTTGAGTTCATGTAGCACACAGCTGGGGACACCATCCAGTCCCATTGATGCTGTTGTTTTAGCTTTAGAGAGAGCAGCTTTCACCTGCGCATTTGAGATGTCTGGGAGGCTACACTCTGCTGGGATAGTTATCTCTCCTTTTGGGGGGGAGAGGGGGGTGAAGTTTGCATTGAACCTGTCTGCCAGTATGTTGGCAATGTCTGTGGGTTCAGTGATTTTTGTATCATTTTGGACTAATTCTGTGCATATCTGGGAGTTTCCACCCAGGTTTCTAACATAGCTGAAGAAGGCCTTATGATTGTCTTTTGAATCTATTGCAATGTTTCTCTCAAAGTTGGCCTTGGATGATTTTATGTGCTCGTATTTTTTTACTAATAATGATCAAGGGTGTCTTCTCTTTTATGGATTTTGCTCTATCATGTAACAGCTTTCTCCTCTTATTGTAAAGTTTGTTTATGGCTGGGGCCCACCAGACTGGACGTTTGCCCTTGGTGGAAAGAGTCTTGGTTTTATTAGGGATTGCCTGATCCATACAGTCCTGGAGGTGTTCGTAGAAGGCATTTGTAAGGGCTTCCGCAGCTTGGGTTGTGGTTTCCACTGGCTCGGGGGCCTTGAAGGATACCACACCAGTCTTGAGTAGTGTGAAGTTTTCTTTAGAGAAGTTCTTCACTGTGGTCTTTTTTGTTTGGGGTGGGGGCGGGATGTGGATTTCCAGTGAGATAAGTTTGTGATCTGATCTCACCAATGAGGGATATACTTCCGGTGTGGAGCATTTTGTCCCCATGTTTGTGATGATGAGATCTAGCATATTTTCTCCTCTTGTAGGAACGGTGACTAGTTGTTCCATGGCATTTGAATTTATGAACTCCAGGAACCTTTGGGCTAGAAAGTTGGGGCTTGAGTAATGTTCCCAGTCTATATTCGGGTAGTTGAAGTCACCCAATATAATGGTGTTTGGAGATACATTTATACCTTCCAGTGTCTTCAGGAAGGCTGTGTGGGGTTCCTGAGTTTGAGAGGGTGGCCTGTAGCATGCTACAAATTGTAGAGCAGTTTGGCCTATGGTTAATTGCACCTGGATGGTTTCTGATGCTTCGTGCGTTGCCACCAACCTGGAGGTGTGGGTATCCTTGATGAATATGGATACACCCCCTCCTTTTGTGGTGTGATCCGGGTTTTGGGGCCAGAACGCATGATATGAGGTAAAACCTGATAGTGCTGGGGTGCTCTCAGGAGCCTTGAACCAGGTTTCAGTCACAGCACAGACATCGATGTTCTCCATACTGAGAAGGGCCTTGAGTGCGTGCATTTTGAGATTTAGTCTTCTGGCATTGAGCAGCATTACCCTTAGTTTCTTCCCATTTTTGTTTTCTAGGGTGGTAGATTTAGAATTTGAGCCTTGCCTAAAAAAGGCACTATGGGGGTGGCAAGAGCCTTAGCCAATATCCGGAATCCCAGGGGTGACAGGTGCAAGCCATCCCTTGCGAAGCAGCATGGCTTGTCAAGCATGTCATCCCAGGCAGACAGACACTGGATCCCCTTTGAATGACACCAGAAATTAAGCCAATTGTTAAAGCTGATCATCTTGTCTCTATGTTGTGGCATCATTCTTGGTGAAGGAAGGATACTGCTCAGGGTCAGGGTCATACCTGCCTGGGCTACATAATCAGAGAGCTCCTCTATGTCTCTTTTCATGTAGTCCAGGGAGGTACGTCTCAGGTCGTTCACACCAGCATGGACAATGACTGTGTCATATTTGTACTTGCTGTGGAGTGACCCGAGTGCTTGTGGACACATTCATTCGGACAGCCATGTGTGCTACACCTAATGTCTGTCTACTATATCTCTGTTGCACATGTCACACACCAACACACATATATGTTCTTACCGCACCCCAACATGTCAGCTTTGTGGCACATGAAGTAACTGCATGCACTTGTAATAATAATGATTACTCAGACAGGGGTTTGAACCTCTGTGCTGGTAGGTGTGTGACAGATGTTGTTTAGGTTTTAGTCTCCAAGCCCTTCTCTGATGTACTTTGCCTCTGTCTGCCCCTCCCACACACTTTTTGGTGGATGTGGAGGTGTACACCTGCTCAGCAGCAGCTTGTTTATTGTAAGTGATGGTCATGTTTGGTTGATGGCCTCTGCACCTATTGCAGTCCTCCTCTAGCTGATTGCATGTGGAACAGCTGCAATAATGTTCCCATAGCCATTCGCATGAAGAACACAGTACAATATCTAGGAACATCATGTTGGTGTTTGCCCATGACAGTCACTGTGAGTGGTACCTGGATCTGGTGTTTGTTAAACAGCATCACAGATGATATCTGGATGTTCCTCAAACTACATACACAGTGGGAAATATCCTAAAAACAGGAGGGTGATGTGCCAGACATGACTACAGCATGTAAGTATAGCTATGCTTCATTGAAATATCTGCCTGTTTAACAAAGTGTATGTGGCAATGGCTATTCTGCATGTTTTAAAACTGACAAGACCGTGCTCTGTTTGTGAGGGACCACCATCTGTAGGGCCATCTGTGGATTGGTCAGTGTGTGGAACCATTTGTTTCCTGTGTTACTCACTGAACACACATCTGTGAACAGCAGGAGCATAGTGTGAGGATTGCAGCCAGTACACGGTGATAGTGATGAGTTACTGCCATCGCATCCATGACTGGACATATGTCACATGAAACAGTGGTATGACAGACACTGTCTGGGGTTCTCAGTGACATGCCAATAATGGGCCACTGTTCATAGCTGCTGTCACAAGTCTTCTACATGTTGTACAGATGTCATGCAGTATATATGCATGTGCTGTGCTCTCTCTGCAACTGTATACCATCTGTTGTGTTTGGTTGATGGTCATATCTATGCATGCTGTTGTAAGTAATCCTGAATGCTGTTGACTATTAATAAGCCATATCTGTGTTTAAACTGCAACACCACAGGCTGTATGGGTTTGGAGGTCCCGGCAGAACCTCCTGTCCCACTTCAGCTGGCCATGGCACCGGGCACCAGCACATCTGGGGCCCAGCCTGGGACCTCCACATCTGTTGGTTCTGCACCACCTTCTGGTGGTACCGCCACTGAGGACAGGGCTTGTCCCTCCCTAGGAGCAGGTCCAGACAGGGACATGTCCTCTGTCATACAGTCCCGGATGTGGTGCGTAGGGGGCTCAATAAGGGGTTTTGAGGCCAGATATGGCAGCTCAAGGGCAGAGTGTCACATTTACAGGGTGAGGCTGCCCCTCCTAGATAGCCCTTAGCACTGCCACCTTTGCAGCTGTTTTGGTGCAGTGGCAGATGCCCATGGCTGCGGATCTCCCTCCCACTGTTTCCATATGGGGGCTCATGGGCTTGTGAATTTTGAACACCCCTCCCCGTCTGAGGTGTATCCCCTCAGATTTGTCATATATCAACCCTGTATGCTGTCTCGTCTGTCATCCTACCCTACCTATCCTCCACGAGCATACCTACTCTCC
>NC_056748.1:1072867050-1072910237 GCF_019279795.1 Protopterus annectens
ATCCAACCCTGACACACCTGGCTCCATAATTTCATATCCATAGTTCCTCCACCCCACCTGTGTTCAAAATACAGGCATACCTTCCATTGTCCACTTGTTATCACAGCCATGACACACCTCCACACATTGTCCTCTCCAGAGCATTAGGGGCCCTACACATATGTTGTCCCACCCCATGTACTCTCAGGCTCTCCCACCATTTAGTCCTTGAACTTACCTGCCCTTGCTTGTGTAATGGTCAGAAGGCCAAATGGTCTATATAATTTTTGGGTAGCCCCACCAGGGACTACCCTCTGTGGGTAAAGTAGACTTAGCAAATCAACAATGTTACTCCCACTGGTAATATCCTGCCTGTGGTGTGAGTAGCAGTGATTTGCTCACCCCTGTCCAGCTTGATATGACATACGCTGACAGCGCTATTTAATACTGGGGTTGCTGTTGATTCCCTTCTCATTCCTTTTGTATGCTTTATTGTTTTGTCGTTCTTTCTTCATAGATAGAAGGATATATATACATATATATATATATATATATATATATATATATATATATATATATATATGTATATATATTATATATCTCCATATACTTATATACATTTCCTATGCTGGGCACTGCTTAGATCTGTGTATGTGCACTCAGACTTGCTTACTGGTACCTATATATGTTTACTGCTGCTTATTTGTGCTTACACCTGCTTACTAGTGCCTTATTCATTATGACAGTGCCACTTTCCTTGAATGATATTTAAGTTTAAATATCTCATGCAATACTCTTTTGTTGGTTTTATGGCAAAACGACATTCATTCCAAATGGAAAATGATATGTGCTATTGCTGGGCTTGAACCGTGAATGCCTGTTTGTTAGGCGGATGCTCTAAACACGATACTATTGAGACTTACATTGATTCTGCATGTTTTTCTCTATTTGAATTAATATGATGTGTAAGCTACGCTCGGCGGAGGGCAGCAATGTGCAGACACACTGCGCTTTGCTTACACCTACGATATTGCAGCATTCGAATGTATAATAGGGAAACAGGGACAGGGAATCTAACTGTGAAAGTTCTAGGGGGCTCATCATACTACTACGTGCTTGTGTGTTTACTACTTTGAGTGTATTTCACTGTTCGTGGAGACTCTTGTATGCTTAGCATACATTTTGGTATCCATGGACACTGAATCACTGACTTACTATTAGGGGCGGGCTCTACTAGTAGGCATAGTAGGTTTTGCAAGTGTTGGGGCATGTTTACGCCTCCGTTGAGCACTTGTACACGCTCCCTGCACTCACACACATTTCTTGTGTATGTCGAGGTTGTGGCGGCATGCCCTCATACATATTCATATGGCGCTGCTGCTCCATATGCAGTGAAGTCGCTCGGCTCAAGGCTAAAATTGTCCTTGCGCCGAGCTTCTTGAACCCTTGGGTTAGTCTATAATGTATCAATTCTTTCACATTTCAAAAAGACATGTTCATTAGTTTCTTCTTTATATCAATAATTACATAGTGTTCCACTTATTTTTTATATGGCACGTTTGCTTTGACTGGTAATTTCCTTATTGCCAGTATCCATAAAAAATAATTCTGACAGTCTATGCTTTTTAAATCTATAATTTCTTGCTTTTATAGCTCTGATTTTCACTTTCTCCATTTATCTCTATGGGTTTACATAAAAATATTTTATCATTACTTATCTGTACCACTTTTTTTCTTTGAGTCGTCTAATTCTTTGTACTTATTTTCCACATTACAATTTTTTCTTGATATGCTTTCATTTCTTCATTCATATACTCTTTTACTCCTTTACAGTTTTTCATCATATCTCATATGTTTTTACATTTCTTTTCCAATAATAGACTTATTAAATTATACTCACAAAGTCCAAACAGCAACTTGTGTAAATGAGCAAAGAATAATCCACGACCTTGAAGAAAGGAACCGGAACTCTGCTAAAGTCCACAAGGCTGTATTTTTATTTCTGAAGTATTCCAAAAGTCACAGATAAAATGTGTGTGATTTTATCTGTGACTTTTGGAATACTTCAAAAATAAAAATACAGCCTTGTGGACTTTAGCAGAGTTCCGGTTCCTTTCTTCAAGGACGTGGATTATTCTTTGCTTGTCTTTGGTTTTTTGTGCATTACTTAACTTGTGTAAATGAGACGCTGGAGCAACAGATAAGTAGAATTATACACACAGCACCATCCAGCGTAACAGCCAACAGCAACAAAAAGTCAGACCACTGTTGAAATATCCAAAAGCAGGTTTAATAGTAGAACATCTGGTAAAAGCAGTGAATATGGTTAATGCTTTCATTGTCTCAAACATCACTTCTTCAGACCTTCATAAAAAATTCTTTACTCTAACACACCTTCTTTTAAACCAATTCATACAGTCATGAACTAAGGTATCGTATACGTGAGCATGTACAACACCTAAGGAAGAACACTGAAACTAATGCACTGACAAACATGTCTTAGCTGCAGATCAAACCCATGCTTTTGAGTTTACAGTAATAGAGCAAGTTCATGAAAATGAAAGAGGTGGTGATATTAGAAACACCACTGAGACCTCAGAGACACGTTGGATAATCAGATTAAGGGAAGACCAGGGAAAAGGGTTGAATGATAGAATTCCAATCAACCCATTTTAAAGAATAGAAATTTGTTCAAATAAATAGTATGATTTTTCTAGTTAAGTTTTCATAAATGTTTTTTATGTAACAATGAATGTTTTAAGCTATGTTGAATGTTATATTATAATAGCATTTATAGGAATGTTTTTATTTTTAGGAATAATTTTGAGGGGCAGATGAGATTATGGAGCATGTGTATATATGTAGTTGCTTGAGCAAATATAATTTAAAGCATTGGACAGGCAAGGGTTAAACACTTGGAAGCTGGGTTTAATTGAGTAAGCTTCCTTATAGGTTCATGACTGTATGAACTGGTTTAAAAGAAGGTGTGCTACAGTAAAAAACTTTTTATGAAGGTCTGAAGAAGTGGTGTTTGAGACCACGAAAGCGCTAACCATATTCACTGTTTTTACCAGTTGTTTTACTATTAAACCTGCTTTTGGATATTTCAGCAGTGGTCTGACTTTTTGTTGCTGTTGGCTGTTTCGCTGGATGGTGCTGTGTGTAGACTTATTAAATTAACATTTTTCCTCTAACCATATAAGCAATTTATATTAATGTAGCAAAACTGCCAATGCCACTGTATTTAAAAGTCCTAAACCACCATCCTCTGTTGCTACATATAGCATACTTCTCTTCACAGGATTAATATAATGTCCTCATATAAAGGAGAAGATAGTATTAATATCTTTTTTTCAATTGACAATGGCATACTAAACACACTAGCCATATATAGCAGAGTTAAGCAAATAAACTTTTTTCTTTAAAGAAAGTTTAAAAGACCTCCAAAAACAACAAATATTTTTGATTTATTCATAACATTTTTCCATTGCAGTAATATAACTTTATTTCCAAATGTAATATCTAATAGCTTTATTTCTTGAAAACTGAATTCAATACATTTAATCTTTTCATGTCCTAAACCTTTACTTTTTCTATGTTCAAACACATACCAATCTTATCTACATACAGAGTCAACTTGCTTATAACTTCTTCCATTCCATTCAAATGCTTAGTAACTAGAATGATGTCATCTGCATATGATAACATTATAGGTATATCCATACCTCTCATTTGTTCTATATCTAACATTACCATCTACTGAATTAATATAACTAGTTATTGCATTCATAACTAGTGAAAATATGTTACTAAAAGGACATCCTTGCCTTATGCCTGTTTTAATACTTATTTCTTCACTCAGCCATTCATAGGTTACTACTAAGCTAACTACCCTTGCGAGCCATTTTAAGCCTAGCCTATTATCCCTTGGGAGACTCAAACCCTGCATGTTGTGTTTGGAAGGCAAACACCTTAGCCATTAGGCCACCCTCCCAACCCAGGGACCCATTCATTAATTAAACTTAATTTTGCTCAGTGTGTATGTAGTAACGGACACATTCATATTTTGTTATACTTCATTTATAAACTTTGAATATATCCCATAGCATTTTATGATGAATAGTGTAAAAAGCTGTGCTTAGATCTCCTGCCATAATTAAAATATTTTCTTGTCTATTTAGCATGTCATCTACAATTCATCTAAAAATCATTAATAATTCTTGACATCCTTTTCCTTTAACATTATATATTGAATCTAATAAAATATTCTTAAGTTTTGATTCTATTCTTTTCAGTAACATTTTTATAGATATTTTATAATCAGTATTATTCAAAACAGTTGGCCTCCAATTTCTTATATCTTTCTCCCACATTTTCCCCATACAAATTTAAAAATTCCACTACATAATTCCTTATATTTAAATCCTTCATTAAACCACTTATTTAATATTTCTGTGAAATACATCGTTTGACTTACTATCATGT
Source organism: Protopterus annectens (assembly GCF_019279795.1). Taxonomy (NCBI): domain Eukaryota; kingdom Metazoa; phylum Chordata; order Ceratodontiformes; family Protopteridae; genus Protopterus; species Protopterus annectens. Next base: position 1,072,871,515 of record NC_056748.1, read on the forward strand.
TCTTATACATTTGACCTTCTAAGCCATGCTAACCCTCTGCTGTATGCAGATTTACGTGTCTTAATACTCTAGCCATTTCTAATTTTATATATTTTTTTCAAATCTATATTTTCTTGGGCAGCGAAAGTTCGTAATTTCAATGACATCCTTTGTTCTTTAATAATATATTTAAATAAATATTTTGTATATTCTACAACAATACACATTATATCCCTTTGTTCTTTCTGTACAATCTTCTTTTTGTTTATTAATTCTCTCATTATACTATCTTCTTTAACCATTTTATTTAAATAAGGTTCTAGCTCTTCCTTTTTACCTTGTAGGAAATATCTTTGTTTATACAAAAGATTTTTCACTTTTTTCTTGATTCTTTGCATATAACTCTTATAACTCTTGTTCTTTCTTAAAATATTCATTTTCATTCCTTTCTACATTTTTAAGTAGTTCTTAACTTAGTATAACTCTTTTTCACTTGATTTCTCTTTTTAACTTGCCATCCTTGACATACCTCTCAACCCGGAAACATCAAAAATCTGGACAAGGCCTATGAAAAATAAGTAAAAATCTGTACGCTGATTAACATATAGTTTTCATACATAATTATGTAACCCCACCTACTCCAATGGAATTGTGGGATGCCAGCTTTCAAACGCAAACTGAAGAACAGGCAAACAAAATATGGCACAATAGTCCCCCTGCAGCCATTCCAATGTCCCATTACCTGGCTATTTCACCCAATTTACCATAAACACTAATGTGTGCATACTGCTTTACTTCGACAATGATTATTTGGATTTTATTTTGACATTTTACAGGACAATGCACAAAAACTAATAGACATCTGCTAAACAAAGCAATACTGTCTCCCAGTGAAAATAGACTTGGCATTAAAACTTCTCTGCCCTTGAAACTCACATTCATTGAAACAGCATTGAAACCCACACCACATCCAAAGAAAATGCATCTGACCAGTGGTGGATAAATATTACCTTTGGGCTGTTTTCAATCATTTGGCCCCTTGTACGCAAAACAAGAAACATACATGTGTTCTTTTCTTTGATACATCTTCCTGACTTTATTAAATTATATTCTTTGTATAATACAACGCACTTGTTAGACAGAGCACATTTTAAATTTATTGTTTGAACATTTTTTCAGTAGGCTGTACCATAGACAATGAAACAAAATGCATGAAACTATAATGACAAGACTGTACAATTCAAAACATTTCCATCATAAAAGTCTACTTCCCACCCACAGTATAAATAGAATGACAGTAGTGTTAGCCATAGGCATCTTGCACAGCTTCTTGCAGTTATTTTCAATTTCAGGGGGGGGGGTTGGGGGGGGCAAAAGGCCAAAAACCAGCAGGGACACATTGTAAACATTGATTGTATAATTTTCGATAGTTGCTAGAATAAAATGCTATATTACCACCATGCATTTCACTGGCAATTCTTGTACTCAGGACACTGTGTACTACAGTCAGAGCAACATACCACTATGCCAAATCAGCAGTTTCCTGAAAGATAGGAAGATTGAAACATAAATGGCTATCATTTAGTGAATTCAGGTCTCAATTCTTACCATAGCTCTCAACCTTTTAGCACAAAAACACCTGGACAACGCCAATAATGGGGGAATACAAATTCAGTTCTCACTTCTCACCATAGCTCTCAACCTCTTAGCACAAAAAACCTGGACAAAGCCAATTTCACACACACACATACACACACACACACACACACACACACACACACACACACACACACACACACACACATACACACAAAATCTATTCATGTGAGTAATAGCTATACTCAGTTCAGACTGCTATTGCTATGGAAAACTTTTTGGAAAACTATTGATATGAAAATGTTCTCCTACCTTCATTCAAGTAAGGATCTACTTTTCAAAGTAAACAGCTTAGTGCACCAATGGTATCGATACCAAACTATGATGACTAAACTCTGTAACCTTTGTGCAGGTAATCTGGGAATAAATTCTCAGAACTTTGTTTGCATATTGGTTATCAGATATAATGATGCTGCAATCATGGATATTTGTGTGGCATGGCATGTGGTCCTTGGTCTGGTCTGAGGTAACTACCTTCTTCTTGCAATAATTTATAGTTTCATCCCGATGGCCAGAACTTGTGCTCACATAAGTAGTCACTCTGAATAAGTCAACATCTGTATTAAAGGAAGTGAGAAAGGAGCTTGGAACCAGGGGAGAGATGCTGGCAGGTGTGACATGTTTGCATAGTAGCTTGGTGGTTATCTACAGAAAGTCACTACCTGACCAACTTTCAGTCAGTGGATAGAAATGTGACTTCAAGGCTGTAACATTCTAGTAGTCAGGAACCTAATAAAATTTAAGAAGCTGTCAGGAAGTGGAGAAAAACAAGACAGCTGTATCATTTTGTGTGACTCCAAAATATGTGTTGATGGCTAGATGGATTCTGCTATCAATATATTACATTAGCAAGGAAGTCTGATGCTGTTTCTTTTATTTCCAAGTTCACTTAATCATATTGGTAATATTGCTCCTATCATGTGAGAAGGCGATTCAAGTTTAAATTATAGTCAGATAATAGTAAAATTGTATTGTAGGGAAAGACAGAGGTAGATATGAATACTGATGGGAGGCATTTTGTGATGAAGTTGAATTTATTCTTTTAAATTAAAGCTTAGACCAGTCAATAAGTGTATATGAAAATGAAGAATCAGGGGATTATAAGTGAAACTACCTCAATCAAGCAGTGATAAAACTTTTGCCACATTGAAATTAAGCACTTGAGTTTTTCTTTTAAGAATTTGCTACTGGAGATGGTTAGTAGCTGGACGCTTTACTTATAAGGAATTCTTATCTCATACTGTAAAGGCAAAAAGCATTTCTATTAGTCAACAGGGCTGTTGAAAAATGTATATACCAGTCCTCCTTTATGGTGAATATCTGGAAGATGTGCAGACTTATTTATGGAAGCAAATAATCTATACAGTTAACTGCTTATATTGATTTACTATTATTAATATGGAAAACACTTTATTTACAAAACTGTGCATTCTTATTGGAATACTTGTGTAATTTAGCAACCAATAACAAACACACACACACACACACACACACACACACACACACACACACACACACACACACACACACACACACACCCTTTGCTTCATAAAATACAGTAAAGGTTTCCTTACTGCAAATCCCACTCACATTTATAAATCCTGGCCATTGCCCATTCAGAATAATGCCGTTCCCCCACTTCATTCCATTGCCGGTCCTTTCCCTAATTCAGAATGAAATAACACTGTTCACGGTCCTTTCCCCAGGCGTTATGTTGCCGTTCAGAATAAAATAATGTTGTTCTTGGTCCTTTCCCCAGTCGTTCTGTTGCCGTTCCCACTCACAGAGCATTCCAGGCCAGCCAGAAATACATGCATGATATGAGATGCTTGAGCTCAATTCTAACAGGCTGGAAGCCCTGATGGAGATGACATCATCGTGCACGTGATGACATCAGCTCACAAGCACGAAAAATAAAAAACAAAGACAATCAGAAATGAAGGGGTGCCACTCGGGAATCATGGCACCCATTCATTTGGACCCCAAAACTCATTAAAAACTGAATAATTCAGTACAGTTGGGAGGTATGATCCTTGATAACATTTTTTATATTTCTTTTTTAAAGACATCTGCCATTCAGACTAATTTTTATAGAACTGTCATATACTTGTGTGGTCTTCCCATAATTCTAATTTTCTTTTTTTCACCCTTAACTACCCACTCTACTTCACTAATTTTTTAGACTTTTTCCTAGCTTAACATTAATAACTTTGTCTCTGAATTTTATCCAGATAGCTTTATGGTCAGAAAAACCTGTGTCTAATTCACCTTCATTTTTTTTTACTTCACATCCTTCGGAAAGCAAAAATAGTCTATCTGTGTTCTATATATTCTTCTACTGTATGTCCAATAATTGTTCTTCCATATTCTTAACTTCCCACTTCTCATAATTTGTATAACTTTTTTACATCATTCCCTTTCTTTTGTTTCTCAAGTTACAACTGAAGTCTCTTACTATAATACCTTCCATATTAATAACAATATAATTTAATATTAAGGCAAACATCTTTTTCTTTACTAGTTACATATGCATATAATGCAATTATTCTATAGACTTTATCTCTCCATCTAACATCAATAATCATAATCCTAGCCAGTAAAATTGTAGTACTATCAGGCACCTTAACTGTCTTTTTCATAAGCATTACTGTTCCTGCACATAGATCTTGTTCTAAATTCCAGTATATTTCATTACCCCACAGACATTCTGTTTGAATTTTTTCTTCTTTCATTAAAAATCTTGTATCTTCTAGAATAATAATATCACTATTACAGTTTTTACACCTGTCTGTAATAACTAGTCTTCTAACCATGCTCTTAAAACTATTAACATTCAATGCTAACATCCTGCAATTACCATTATTTCTATTTAGAAAAATGTTCTAAGGAAAAAAATAAAACCTTCACCATTTTTCTTTCTTCTTTTCCTTTGTGTTTAGTCCAGTATTTTTTCTTTCTCACTATCACACTTTTTTATTATATTCCAGGTAATTTCTTCCTTGTCACTAACCTCACTACTTTCTATATTTAATCCTTGTTTTTTATGTGTCGTACTTTTATCATATTTTTTCAACTATTTCTTCTGAATTATTTCTACATGATTTTGTCCCTGTCATTTACGTACTGCTTCCATAACCCCTTGAATATGTTCAGAGTACTTCCATATATTTCTACTGTCTCCTCTACTATCCATCTACATATGACCTACCTACCTTTTTGCATTTATAACATTTTAACTCACTTTTTTTGCATCATGACCTTTTGCACAACATATAAAACATTTCCTTTTTGTACAGCCAACAATCAAATGATCTGATTTTCCACAGTAGAAACAAGTTCTGGGTTGAACCCAATATTTAACAACACATTTTTGACCACCTGTATTTATAATATGAGGGATATAAATGATTTTATTTTCCATTTTTAGTACATTACAATCCTAACCTCCAGTACATAATCCTCTATTGTCAAAAACCTTAGAAATGTCCAATACATCTTTACATATGCTACTTAAATGTCTTTTTAAAGTCTCTTCAATTTCTGTCTTAAATTGAACATGAATTTTCTTCTTAGTTTCTCTAAAAAAACTTTAACTACATAAGTATTCCATGGAGTACAGTCTTTCTTTTCATATTGACTCAAAAATGTTTCTATTGCATGACCATTTTAAAAAATTGTAGGCTCATAGGTTAGCTGCCTTTGTAAGGCATTTTAAGCCTAGCCAGTTATCTTTTGTGAGACTTTTGTGTTCATAAGGCAAGCACCTTAACCATTAGGCCACCCTCACCACAAAACATTTGTTTGCTTATATGAATGAAAGCTCTTAGCTCTGCTGGAGAAGGTGAAACAACATTGTCCCATAACTCATATATTTCTATTTCTCTTTCTTCCTTGTAGAAAATCCTAACAGTATAATTTCGTCTTTGTTTCATAACAGTTTCTTTTCCTGATGTTGCTTTTTTTGCTTTTTGCTTTACTATATCAGCATCAGTTTTTGTCTTACCATCTCCTACTTTTTCTATCAAAAGTACCTGTTTGTTTTGAATTATGTCCATTATATCTTCCATGCCACATCCTTGCCACTCTCGGGTTCGCTTTCCTCACATAATTTGCTCTAATGAAATATCCTCCAACACTCCTGACTGGATAGTTGTTATAATACATCCCTCATCATGCTGGCTCTCTTCCTGGAATAGCTGCTGCTGGAAAATCCCTTCTTAATCTGGAAGAGGCTAACTTGCCTTTTCTCTGACTATGAACCATTTTGCTGTTTCAAGAATATCCATAGAAGACTTGTCTGTCTTCCTACCATCATCTCCAGACAGTGGAACTCCACTAAAAGGCATATATGCCTTCTCCCTCTCTCAATTCTCCAACCTCAGATACAGATATAGAAGGCTCGACTACCTTTTCTTCTCTCCTTTTATCTCTCAACACATTTTTAAGCTAATTTGGAGCTTCAGTCACCTGCTTCTGTTCCAAATCACCACCAAACAACGCTCTCATCTCCATTGCTGCAACTCTTTGCTTCTCTGAGCAACCTCCACACCAGAGATAAAAGCAGGAAGTGCAACCACAAAACTGTTCCCCCTCACAATGAAAAGTATAGTTTTTTTTACTGATTAACATCACTTATATACAATTTATTTATTTATTTTATTTTACATTTGTTAACCGGGCTAGTCCAGCTGGATACATGTCCATTTTCAGTGGAGGCCCGAGGAGAAAAGCTCCGCTACAGTACTAAGTAAACATATTAAAGAAAAAAAAAAAAAAAAAAAAAAATACAATACTTATTATATACATATTTACATTATTTACAATTATTTACAGTTTACATAATGTAACATAAATTTATGTTAATAAACACCCCCGCCTTTTTTTCCTTAACCAAAAGTATATTTTCTTTAATATCCATTTCCATTCAATTTAATTTTGTTTAGTCTTTCAGCACATGATACCCATGAAATAAAAATATTACTCTCTTGATTTTCTTCATCTCCTCCTGTTTTAGCACCATGATAACCATATTAAATTATGCCCATATCAATTTGCTCAACCTTTGTAAAACCTTTCGATATTTTACTTTTGCATATCTCTTCACATAATTTATGAACTCTTAAGCATTTCAAAAACACATGTTCAGTTCTTCTAAATTCTCTACTATAGTTACATATTCGATTTCTTTTATAAGGCATAGTTGCCTTAGCAGTCAGTTTACCTATCGACAGTCTCCATAAAGAATGTTTATATCCATGTATATTCTTATACTATTTATATCCATTTATATCTCATTATTCTTGCTTTCTTTTTCCCTGTTTCTAAGTTTTCCCAGGAGAAATAAAATTATATTTTCTTATAATGATTGAATACCATTTTGTATTCCTTTCTTTCATATTCACTTTTAATTTCCACAATATAATTTTATTCTGGTATTCCTTTATATCTTCATTCATAACACCCTTGTGTCTTTTTCCTATTTAAATTTTTCCCCAATTTATATTTGAGGTATAAAATAATTTCTAGCAGGTTCTTACTTTATTTTATGTAACATATTAAAGCTCTATAAAAAAGCACTGCACCAAAAGTCCCAGCCAAATGTTTATTCACCACAGTTTTAGCGTTTTCATTCCAAAACACAGGAACTTCATCAGAAAGTTACCTCAACTGGCTCCTCTTTATTCAGAGGAACAGCAGTTCTACTTTGAGATTTGCTTAGATTGCTGGGCAAATTACTCTGTCACAAAGGCTGAACACTGGAAATGTGTGAAGGAACCAAATTTTCCACACATGTATTTAAGGCCAGCCTTTGGTCAACTGGTGCCCTAGGCAAAAGGGCTCCACAGCACCCTCTACACCACCTGATGCCCCCATCCGGGTCTACCTACACCATCAAGATGACTTTTTTCTGCCTTTTTCTCAGAATTTGTCTTACTCTTTTTTCCTATATTCATTCAATACATTTTAAAGAAACCATTTTCTTTACTACAAAAACATAAACAAATACTGGAAAAGTGTGCCTGCTAGAGTGGTGTCCTAGGCAGCGACCTACCTAACCTATGCTTAAGGCCAGCTATGCTTGTATCTATAATCTTATCCTTTAGGTCACTACTCAAAGCTCAGGACAGTAGGTGAGAATAGGGACAAATGGTCACTGGCAGAGTGAGCTCTTCCTCCTAGGATTCAGACCCCACCATGGTCCAGTACAATGACAGCAGTACAGCTGGTAGTTCAACCATCATCTGGTCTTTCTCTAAGTCTACCCTCACTCATCAAAAAGACTCCATGATACGTAAATACCTCCACTTGAAGTAGTTTCTCCCTCCTCAGCTGTAGAGAGATGCTGCTTCTCCTCTTTACTATTCCACATGCAGCACCATATTCAGCAGCAAACATCTCCAATACAGGTCAAAGGTTACAGTCCCTTCAGGTAAAAATGGAAAGACCATCATGAAACAGAGATACAGCCTTCATGTCCCTAAACTGGATACTCTGCAAACATCAGCTGTGTCTGGTATGCTGTCCATGAAAATCACAAACAGGACAGGAGATAATGCACAACCACAGCAGGATCCTGTTCTTACCCAGAAGGTGCCTGACGTAATACCAAGAATGAGGACAGAGCTCTTGTTCCACAAATACTGCAACTGAATGGCATAAAGCTGTGGCATTGTAACTCCACAATTATGCAACAATTCCTGCAAGATCTTCCAGGGTAGTCAGTTACATGCCTTGCCTGGTCCACAAAACACTTATTTTACCAGTCCCTGCCTTCCACAAAACACTTATTTTACCAATCCCTGCCTTCCACAAAACACTGAAGAGGAGCATCAACCATAAATGCCCCAAATATCCAGCACCTTCAGCCTTTCTAGCCAGATTTTATCCACTCCCACAGCTTGCAACTAGAGAGCAGTTTAATCACCACATTGATCTCATCTGTAGAAATGGAACCAGACTTGCCAGTTACTTCTGGTGCTATTACTTCAGATGATATGCACATAGATTTCAAGAGTTCCTCAAAATGCCCCATTCATCTCTCAAAAATGTCCCCTTTGAGATCAACATTTGGATGATGGACTTCAACAGAAGTTACAGACCTCATTTACCCCACTCTGCAGCTACCCCACTGATTTACCCCACTCTACAACAACAACAAACTGCTAATGAAGGCTATCAAGGCAAGCATAATGGTATTTGCAACAAACAATTAATTGTTCTTCCTCCACTGTTTGCAAAAGATAATAATTGTAATGCACTCCCAAATGCTGCTGAGTAGATTTATCTGTGTCAAACAATAGATCCATGCATATCCGTTTCCATTCATACAGATAAAGTTGTCATAAAACACTAGCCCAATTGAAGCTTTGTTAAAATCTCCAATCTCTTTTTCCCAGTGTGCTGTCAGGCTCTAACCAGAAGTGTTATTTTCATTCCACCTCCAACACCCACAAATGTCAGATGGCTGAAAATAAAATATTCAGATCTGTCCTTCTAGTGGATGCCATTATCCATCACTATGACCTCTTAAAAGGCCTCAGATGGTTACCAATATAGCATATCTACTCATTTATTTGGCTCCATCCTTGAGAAAATACTCACACGAGGTCATTGATCTCCCCTTAAAACAAAATTCATTATTAGACACCAAACATATTCCCTTAGAACAAACCTCATTGAAGTCATAACAATTACTAGACCCTGTTTCAAAACACAAAGACATTATTAAAATTATCCTCTGCCATTTTAACCACTTGTCAGCAGAAGTCAGAAGCAGCAGTCTCTGCATGCATTTAAAAATGAATTAAGGAATACACCTATTTAGAGAAAGTACCAGTACACGCTTCAAAGTTAATGATTAATGTCAGAGAGGGAGCGAGAGAGAGGGAGAGACAGAGAGAGGTAGAGAGAGAAGCCACAGTCCTCTGCTACATTTAGAGGCTGTAATTAATTGTTGCACTTTTGTGAACTTCTGCTGTTGCTCCATTACTTCCTGAACCGGGTGATTACGACTGCTTAGTTCATGAGCTGAGGGCTTGTGAGCATCTCCAAACCCAACCAGGCTGTCTAGATTAGAAGAGAGATCACTACCAGCCAAGAAGCCAGTTTGCAGAACTAAAGGCAAGACCAACAATATCTAACTGGCAATTTTTAACCTCCCACAAAAGTTCTGGCTCCTTCCTCACCAGGTAGGTAACAGTCCACATCATTAGAGCCAGTTTCAATTGCTAGAGTCTGTTCCATCTTTATTTGTCCCACTTCGGCCTGTCACAAAGATGAAATCATAATGATGACAGCCTTTACCTTCTGTGTGGTATACTTACATAGCAGCTCCATGCAGCTATTTTAATCACCAGGCCATCAAACACTCACCAAAGAACACTATACCAAAGTCTGACTTTTGGGGTAGATCTCACTATCCCTCTTCCAGGTAAAGTTCTCAGTTTTGTTAAATTAGCTTGAATCATGGTAGTCAAAATGTTTAGATCACTTATGTCCAGTAATTCCTCTTAGACCACATGTAACCCTGCCATAATCAAAAAGCTCAGATAACATAGCTCTGAAGGTCAAAGGATTATACATGTACCTTCACTCTGAAAAGGTCATGCCCCAGCAGGGAATTATTTAAAATTTCCCACATAAATAGCACAGCAGAACTGAATCCCTTGACATTTATTTGTTTTATTAAATTTTTAACTGGGTAGACCCAGTGAACACAAGTGACCCTTTTCAGGGATCACCTGTGAATACTGTCTGGTTAAGCGAGTTGCTCAGAGTCACACAGTAGGCAAGTGGAAGTACACAGAATCAAACCCCATACCCTTTGATTACTGGAAGCAGATCATTAACTTTGGTTACTGGAAGCAGCTCATTAACAGTTTGGAAAAGTAATCATATGTACTGATTGCTGGACTAAACTCATTTGTCAGAAATGGAATCTGAATCCATACCTCAAGTGGAGTCTGCGACCTAAACACAATACGTTAGACAAGTAGACCACCTGGATAGCTGCTAATTCACTGCAGACTAAACATTTTCATCCATAACTGAAAAGTGCATTAATATTTTCTAACTGACTTACTCTCCTATCACATAAATGACCTCTGTGGATCTAAGTCTGGTAGAAAGTTTATGATTATAATCATCAAAAACCTCAGTGGCCCTCACATTATCATTTCCTCCTTTAATAATTGCACTGACTCTAACTAGGGTGTTACTAGAATTTATCCAGTCGGTAACATCATCCTATCTGTACCATCATCCTGTCAGATTCTACATCTCCCCCTTTCTTCTTTCACCTCTTCACAGCAACTTTGCTGACCAAAGAGAAATTTTGCTCCAAGCAGACCTAACTAGTTTAGCCTAACCCACAAAACAAACTTTTGAATCTCAACCCCTTTCTTCCTTTCACTCACCTGGCATCAGTCCCCCCACCCACCTCCTGATGCTCACTCTGATGTTCTCACTTCCCCTGAAAGACATCAAAGCATACAGATTCTTGAGCTAGTTAAGCAGTTTGTAGGTTTGTAACAGTTTGTAATCTCCCTTTATCTCTGATTGGTCTTTTGGTCTTCCAAAAACAGCCTAACAGCTCCACTTATAATCACTTCCATTATTTTTGTTCCCAGAAATACATTTTTTTATACCACAGACAACACTTTCATGATTGACCCTCTTTCTATTGCATAAAGAACTTCAGTGCTATTCTAATCTGTTACTCCCATTCTCTATCCAAAACTTCATATTTTTAATTAAAACTGCAAACTCCATACAGCTGATCAATTAAAAATAAATAAGGCAATTATTCAAAATTAATTAAGTAATACAAAAATTAATGTGCACTAGTCATGTCTGGCACTGATAAAAAAGGTACTGACACTCTAGAGCCGAAATGAAAAAATGATTAGGTTTTGCAATATTTTACACAAATTTTAAAATAATAGCATATGTCATTGTCTTGTGACAATTAATTAACTTATTCATTTATTTTTTGATATCAGCTTTATCCTATAAAGGGTCGCAGCAGAACCAGGACCATTCCTAGTACTCAGTGAGTGTGAGCTAAAAAAACTAATCCTGTACAGGATGCTAGTTTATCACTTTCATCACTTAGTTTATTACTTTCGTCACTTTGCTGATCACAGTTCCTGCAGTACAACTTCAGTACAAGCCAATATTCAGTACTGACAATTGCCAGTTTACACCGGTTTCTAAATTTGGAAGATGTGCTTAAATCAAATTACAATATTCCACACTAAGAGTTCCTCATGTTGCTCAAATGAGATGGGGGTTGGTATAATAGTTAAGGTATTTGGCTTACAAACACAAGGTGCAAGGTTTGATTCTCAAATGGAATAAATGAATAGTTTTACAATCAGAACAAGGGCTGTTAGCTTAGTGCTAACTTATGAGATGAAGCTATATTACAATAGATATATGCTCAATATCTCTTATACTTTTCTATGCTCCTCAACTTTCAGGACAAAGCACACACAGACCTATGTTACATGTATATATATATATATATATATATATATATATATATATATATATATATATATATATATATATATATATACAGTATGTAATTATCCTTCATTGACCAAATGGTATTTCTACTACTATGAGAAATTTGGCCATGGCATCAAGGAACTTTCACTACTCTTGGAAGTAGGGGGAAGAGATTGGGTGTTACACATCCTGACTTCCAGATCCCATTCCAGGTGCAGAGGTGGCCCAGAGGAACAGGGAAAATCATGGCTGGTGAGAGCTAAAGCAATTTGGAAGCTAAATGTGTTAGAAATGAAGAAAATATGATAGAATTGCTGCCACAATTGTTTTCATGTGAGATGGGAGCAGAGAAAATGTTTGCTGATGGTGAGAAGATTGGGAAAGAGATGGAACTAAATGCAGTAGTGGAGATGGATTCAGAAGAACATTTTCAGAAAAACCTATTTAAAGTGCAAAAATGGAAGAAAAATGTATTATTTCAACTCTCCAGTTGGGAGGGTTGTGGGATGAGTATCTGGATGAGTTAATTAATCAGAGTGAGCCAGAAAGTGGAGCTCTGGACATTATGGAAAAATAGAAGATGGAGAAAAAGAGAAGGAAAAAGATCCAGAGCAGTTTCCAGGAAAAAAGTCCTATGCTCAAATGGAGGAAGAAGGAACTAAGGGGAGGACAGAGATGAAGAAAAAATATGTTGTTTGAGTGAGCAGTAATACAATGTAATATACATACGTAGTATTATTAATGTGCATTGCAGCAGAGGTTTCGTAAAGTACAGAGGAGAACCAAAGACTTATTATTTTTGTGGAAAAAGTGATCATTTAATTAATGAATGTGAAAAAAGATGTTAACCCAGCCACTGGGGATGCACAAGCCAGTGCATTTCTTTGTGCCGGTCCCAAGCCCAGATAAATGGGGATTGTTGCGTCAGGAAGGGCATCTGGCGTAACATTTTGCCACATCATATATGCAGAAAACTGTACACAAATTCATACCGGGTTGGTTGAGGGCCGGGTTAACAATGACCACCACCAGTACTGTTGGCCAACAGGGTGCTGGCGGAAATTGGGCTACTGTTGGCCGAAGGAGGAGAAGAGGCGAAAGGCATGCCTGAAGGCAGGTAAAGGCTAGGACTGTGATAGTGAGGGTTGGAACTTTGAATGTTGGCAGTATGACTGGTATAGGGAGGGAGCTAGCTGATATGATGGACTGAAGGACGGTTGGTATATTGTGTGTGAAGAGACCAGATGGAAGGGGAGCAAGGCTAGGTGTATCGGAGGCGGTTTCAAATTGTTTTATCATGGTATGGATGGGAGGAGAAATGGCGTAGGCATTATCCTGAAGGAACAGTATGCTAACAATGTTTTGGAGGTGAAAAGAGTGTCAGATAGAGTGATGTTTATGAAGCTGGAAATTGATGGTGTAATGATGAATGTTGTTAGTGCACATGCTCCAGAAGTTGAGTGTTCGATGGACGAGAAAGAAAAAATTTTGGAGTGAGTTGGATGAAGTGGTAATGACTGTACCCAAGGGTGAGAGACTGGTGATTGGAGCAGATTTCAATGGGCATGTTGGTGAAGGGAACAAAGGGGATGAGGAAGTAATGGGTAGGTATGGTGTTAAGCAAAGGAATGCAGAAAGTCAGATGGTAGTGGATTTTGCGAAAAGGATGGACATGGCTGTGATGGATACATATTTTAACAAGAGGGAGGAGCATAGGGTGACATACAAGAGTGGAGGAAGATGCACACAGATGGATTATATCTTATGTAGAAGCGCCAATCTGAAGGAGATTGGAGACAGTAAAGTGGTGGCAGGGGAAAGTGTAGTTAGGCAGCATAAGATGGTGGTTTGTAGGATGACATTGTTGATCAAGAAGAGGAGGATGAGTGTGAGGGCAGCACCAAGGATTAAATGGTGGAAATTGAAAAAGGGTAATTGTGAGGTGATGTTCAGGGAAGAGTTAAGACAGACACTGGGTGGCAGTGAAGAGTTACCGAATAGCTGGGTAACTACAGCAAAGCTAGTAAGAGAGATGGCTAGAAGGGTGCTTGGTGTGACATCTGGAAAGAGGAAGGAGGACAAGGAGACCTGGTGGTGGAATGAAGAAGTACAGGAGAGTACAGAGAAAGAGGTTGGCAAAGAAGAAGTGGGATTGTCAAAGAGATGAAGAAAATAGACAAGAGTATAAGGAGATGAGGTGCATGGCAAAGAGAGAGGTGGTGAAGGCTAAGGATAAGGCGTATGAAGAGTTGTATAAAAGGTTGGACACTAAGGAGGGAGAAAAGGACTTGTACCGATTGGCTAGACAGAGGGACCAAGCTAGTAAAAATGTGCAGCAGGTAAGGGTGATAAAGGATAATGAGGGAAATGTACTCACAAGCGAGGAGAGTGTGTTGAGCAGATGGAAAGAGTACATTGAGGGATTGATGAATGAAGAGAATGAGAGGGAGAGAAGGTTTGGATGATGTGCGGATAGTGAATCATAAAGTGCAGTGGATTAGCAAGGAATAAGTAAGGAAAGCTATGAAGAGGATGAAGAACGGAAAGGCTGTTGGTCCAGATGACATACCTGTGGAAGCATGGAGGTGTTTAGTTGAAATGGCAGTGGAGTTTATAACTAGATTGTTTAATGAAATCTTGGAAAGGATGCCTGAGGAGTGGAGAAAAAGTGTTTTGGTACCAATTTTTAAGAATAAGGGTGATGTGCAGAGCTGTAGTAACTACAGAGGCATTAAACTGATCAGTCACTGCATGAAGTTATGGGAAAGAGTAGTGGAAGCTAGGTTAAGAAGGGAGGTGATGATTAGTGATCAGCAGTATGGTTTCATGCCAGGAAAGAGCACTACAGATGCGATGTTTGCTCTGAGAGTGTTGATGGAGAAGTACAGAGAAGGTCAGAGAGAAGTTGCATTGTGTCTTTGTGGATTTAGAAAAAGCATATGACAGGGTGCCTAGAGAGGAGTTGTGGTATTATATGAGGAAGTCGGGAGTGTCAGAGAAGTATGTAAGATTGGTACAGGATATGTACAAGGGTAGTGTGACAGCAGTGAGGTCTGCGGTGGGAGTGATGGATGCGTTTAAGGTGGAGGTGGGATTACTTCAAGGATCAGCTCTGAGCACTTTCTTATTTGCAATGGTAATGGACAGGTTGACAGACAAGATCAGACAGGAGTCTCCGTGGACTATGATGTTTGCAGATGACATTGTGATCTCTAGTGAGAGTAGGGAAAAGGTGTAGGAGACCCTGGAGAGGTGGAGATATGCTCTAGAGAGAAGAGGAATGAAGGTCAGCAGGACTAAGACAGAATATATGTGTGTGAATAAGAGGAAGGACATAAGAATGGTAAGGATGCAGGGAGTAGAGGTGGCAAAGGTGAATGAGTTTAAGTACTTGGGATCAACAGTTCAGAGTAATGGTGAGTGTGGAAAAGAGGTGAAGAAGAGAGTACAGGCTGGATGCAGTGAGTGGAGAAGAGTGTCAGGAGTGATTTGTGGCAGATGAGTACCAGTAAGTGTGAAAGGGAAGGTCTACAAGAGGGTAGTAAGACCAGCTATGTTATACAGGTTGGAAATAGTGGCATTGACAAAAATGCAGGAGTCAGAGATTGACGTGGCAGAGTTGAAGATGTTAAGATTTGCATGGGGTGTGACGAGGATGGACAGGATTAGGAATAAGTATATTAGAGGGTCAGCCCAGGTTGGAAGGTTTGGAGACAAAGCCAGAGAGGCAAGATTACATTGGTTTGGACATGTGTTGAGGAAGGATGCTGAGTATATTTGGAAAAAGATGCTAAGAATGAAGCTGCCAGGTAACAGGAAAAGAGGAAGGCCTAAGATAAGGTTTATGGATGTGGTGAGAGAGGACATGCAGGTGGTTGGTGTGACAGAGCAAGATGCAGAGGACAGGAAGAAATGGAAACAGTTGATCTGCTGTGGCGACCCCTAATGGGAGCAGCCAAAAGAAGAAGAAGAATGTGAAAAATATGTTATTTATGTGGTCAGACAGCCCATAATGCGAATAAATGTGAAATGAAATGTAAGATGTGGTAATACAGGACAGGCATGGTTAAAATGTGAGGAAAAAAAATAAAATGAATATGAAAATAAAAATGAAGATGAAATTATACAAAATAAGTGTTAGAAAATGTAGTATAAGAACACACAATACACAAAAAGAACAAACATAGAAGTATTTAAATTTAAGGGAAAACAAAGAGAAGGAAAAAAAACTGAGACAGATAAAATGTGGGGAAGAGTCAGACTGGCATATAATAAAAGGCAAGAAAAAAATCAATAGAAAGAGAGTTAGGCTAAGAAAAAGAAAATTTAAAAATGCAATGGTTAAAAAGAATAAGAAAGGTAAGGAATATGAAACGATTCTAATAACTTTTCTAGAAAGCTGAAAATATTAGTGCTGAATGTGAATAATATGAAGAATATTAAAAGAATAGTTAGTATTTTCCAATGATGTGCTGTAGTAGATACTCAAATAATAGTTTTAGAAGACATTAGAATGTTCACAGAAAAATATAGGGTGCAAACAAAAAAACTTTGGAATGGTACTGTTATTTGGAACATAGGCAAAGAAACATGCTCAGGAATATGTGCATTATGCCAAGAAAATATAAAAATATTAGATATTACAATAGTAGAACTGGGCCAAATTATGGTAGTGGATATAAAATTGAAAAATATGTATATAGACTAATAGCTTTATATGCATATGTAACAAAAAAAGAAAAAGAAACAATGTTTAAAACTATACCTAATTAAGTCTGTGTTAACATGGATATAATACTGACAGGTGATTTTAATTGTAATTTGAGAAATAAAAAGAATAGTTGTGATGTTAAAATGATTACTGAAGTTATGAAAAGTGGAAAATTAAAAATATGTAAAATAAACACTGGACTTAAAATACAAATGAAATTAAGACATTTTTTTTATACCAGAAGGGCTAAAAATGACACAAAACAGAATCAAATATACTGTGTTTTCTGATCATGATTTTTTTATGAAAACTGGATAATATGGTGGATTAGAATCAAAAAGAAATACAAAAAGTATTTTTAGAATGCGTAGAAAAGAAAAAAGAAAAAAATGTAAAACTAAATGTTAAATCAAAAATATTTAAAGAGTTAATAGAGAAGAAAAAATAATTTCATGAAAAAGAAAAATAATTATATAGAAGAAATCAGGACAAGGTTTATAAATTATTATATAAACTAAAATATTGTTTACAAGGAAAAAAAAGAAATAGCACCATCCTTATGTAAGATAATAAAAGATGGAAAGATAATGACAGAATTCAAAAATAAAGAAGGGAAGCAAGTTAAAAAACAAGGAGAAATATATGAAATAAAAATAATTAAAGGATATGTATTAGATTTATATAGTAAAAATGAAGTTAACGTAGAACAAATTTACAATGGGGAAAATTAAATAAGGAAGATAATGAATATTTAGAGAGGAAAAATAAATATAAATGAGTTGAATGAGATCATGAAAGATATTAAGATTAATTCAGCTACTAGTTTGGATGGAACTGAATATAGTATGTATAAAAAAATGTATGACTAGCCAAAAAAATTATGTTTATAGAAATAAATGAGTGGTTATAAAAAGGAATTAAGTATAAAGAAATTAGCACAGGTGTGATAAAATTTATATTAAAGAAAGGAGATACAGATGAAATAAAAAATTGGGGACCAATTACACTAACAACACACACACTCGCATTTTTCTGAGAATAGTAACTAAAAGATTACAATGTAAAATAGAAATATTACTTGATCAGAATTTGTGAGGGTAAAAAGGAAAGGGGAGTCAAGCCTATTGTGGATAATAAGGGAAGAAATTGATGATATTATTAATAAAAAAGTGAAAATAAAAATCATGATAGGAGATGTTAGTAAGGCGTATGACAATATTCAGTATAAAGCATTATGGAAAATTGTACAACCATATAATATAAGTGAAAACATTACAATTAAATCAATATATGTGAAGAATTGGGTTCCTATTAGATTGTCGAAACTCCGTTTATGCGAATATGAAATCATCAACACATATTGTGCGAAATACATAATCATCGAACATGCAAAACCAGGAAATTCGAAATGCTGAAGTGTTTTGGTTGGCCCATCTGCGGTATAGCTCCGTAAGGTAAATGTGCGATAGTTACGGACCTTAGGGTT
Source organism: Protopterus annectens (assembly GCF_019279795.1). Taxonomy (NCBI): domain Eukaryota; kingdom Metazoa; phylum Chordata; order Ceratodontiformes; family Protopteridae; genus Protopterus; species Protopterus annectens. The sequence continues at coordinate 1,072,889,859 of NC_056748.1, forward strand.
AGGGTGCTGGTTAAGGTAAGTGTATAGATAGGTAATGTGTGTAAGATTTAGTGTAGAGTTAGAAGTAGGATTTTGTTAAATGTATTTTTGTGTATTATTTATTTTGTTTGGGTATATCTACGTAGGGGAAGTGTGTGGTAGTTACAGACCTTAGGGTTAGGGAGGGACTTAAGAATAGTGCATAGATAGTTGTGTATGTGGGGTTTAGTGGAGGGTTAGAAGTTGAGTTTTGGTGCTTTACTTTAGGGTTAGGAGTAGGGTTTGTTTAGTGTATGTATGTGGTTTAGTTATTTTGTTTGGGTAAGTAGTATGTAGCGGGTGATGGGGTTGGCCGACTATGAACGTTCGATATTTTAAATTTCGTGGTTTAGTGCATTTGGTATTTTCACGATTCGAGTAATACATGTCACTGTTTTGGTATTCAATGTAATGGATTTTCATTGATTTGATATAGACCTGAAGAATTACGTGAGATTGAATGTAAATGGTTGGATTGGAGAAAATGTGAAATAGTGTGTGGTATAAAACAAAGATTTCCTGCAAGCAGTAAGATCTTTGCTATAAACATGAACACAGTAGTAATGAAAATTAATAAGATGTCAAGTAAGGGAGAATATAAAATGATGGAGGAATGCAGCTGCCAATAATGTATATGTATGCTGATGATACTGTAGTAATAGAAAAAAGATAAAGCCTGGATGTAAAAATTAATGGAAAATTAAGTACACTGTTGAAGGAAATTGGTTTGAGCATAAATAAAGAGGAAAGTAAAGGATTTGATACAAAAGTATTACAGGAGGGGTGGAATATAATGAGAAGAGTATAGATATTTTAGGAATAGCATTTGGAGGGACAGAATACAGACATGAACAATGGAACAAAATTATTAAAGGAATCAAAGATATGATTACATTCTGGAAGAGGAATAAGCACATCTAATAAATACCATAATAATAGGTAAAATGGTTTATATAACAAATGTTTATATGATACCAATGAAATATGAAAAATAAGTTATGCAGATATTTTTTCATTTATTTGGGAGTGAAGCCTGAACCTGGTTAAGAGGGGAATTTTGTATATGAAAGATGAACAAGGGGGATGGGGCTGATAAATCCGATTGTACATGTAGTGTTTTTAATTATGTATAAAGTACTAAAGGGAATAATGAAAAGTAATAAAGATTTGATGCAAACAATAATGTATTGTAAATATACAGCAAACCAAAAACGTCACTGGGAACTGCTGCTGTACAAATGCTGTAAAATGTTTATTAAAACACAAAACAAACCAAAAAGTATCAAAGTGAGCGCTTTCGGGCTAGGCCCTTCTTCAGACAAAGTGCTTCTCACAAACATCACATTTTAAAATAAACATACACCAATCACTCTTCAGTAAAAAAAAACCCCACCCTGTTTTGATTGTTAGCTGAAACTAACAAGTCATCATTAAAAACACATTGCCACTACTCTTACTTAATAAAAAGTACGCCTACTTTTAAGTGTTGGCTTCAGAGGCACCATATCATTCAATGGGGATGTAGTGTTGGTAGAAAAGGATGAGGTTAGTTTGGAGATTGAGTTTATGAAAAAAGAGTTGAATTGGGTAACTAGTTCTATGTCTAGAGCATCGGGATCTGGACAAGGGTTTTCTTTTTTGCCAGGGTTAAGGAGAGTGGAGATACCATTCGAGAATTTTTGTGGATTTGTTTTATGGTTGTTTTCTAATGAGATGAAATACATTTTTTGGTCTGTTGTAACAAGCTTCTTGACTTTATTGCAAGGTGATTTGTACTCATAAAGGGTGGAGGGAGTCTTATTTTTCTGGTGGTGTAACCAGGCTTTATCTCTGAGCTGCATGGCAGCTAGTGTATTTATGGTGCCTCTGAAGCCAACACTTAAAAGTAGGCGTACTTTTTATTAAGTAAGAGTAGTGGCAATGTGTTTTTAATGATGACTTGTTAGTTTCAGCTAACAATCAAAACAGGGTGGGTTTTTTTTACTGAAGAGTGATTGGTGTATGTTTATTTTAAAATGTGATGTTTGTGAGAAGCACTTTGTCTGAAGAAGGGCCTAGCCCGAAAGCGCTCACTTTGATACTTTTTGGTTTGTTTTGTGTTTTAATAAACATTTTACAGCATTTGTACAGCAGCAGTTCCCAGTGACGTTTTTGGTTTGCTGATTTATTTCTTTGCTGAACTGGGATTTGGCTAAGCACTAGCTTTATTCTTTTTGGTATTGTAAATATAGAAACATTTGACAAGAAATAGAAATGAAAAAAGAAGTGGAAGTGATATTAATGAAAAAATGAAAGAATTTTACAGCAGAATTTGAATTACTAGTCTCCAATCAGGACAAAAGTGCTCTTCAGTAATTTAATTCTGCTCACTGCACACTCAAGAAACTCTGCAGTCTGCAGCTACCACCATACCCATACAGTATAAGAAGGAATCAGTACTGCAAAACTAAAACAAGGATCTACCTTTTGAGCCTGAAGAGCAGGGTCAGTCCACCCAGGCATTCTACATGTGTGTGTTATGAGAGTGAAGCTTTAACATTAGCAGTGTTAGTTAGTAGCTCTCAGCATGCTAATAAAACTGACTGTTTTGAGCCTTGTGTCCTCCCCCCCCCCCCAGCTTGTGCAGTAATCCTAACTGTTCACTAGACAGTATACACTTAATTCAGGTCCTTCCTATCCGCTGTGATTAAAAATAACCCTCAAGCAGCCCTTTCAGTACTGTTTGCCTTAGTTTTGTATCACTTGAGCTCCACCTGTTTATTCACATCTCTATTGATTCCCCTTCATTGCTAATGTATCTCCACACTCTAATCTGTGCACAAACTGGCTACTAATAAGCAAGTCATTGTGAAGACACACTCCCAACCTTAATAAACTTTGCTATCTCTTCTCTCCTTCATTTACAGATAGAGTTTGTATTATTACTCAACCCCTCTGAGGTCTTCACTGATAGTTTTCCACTGCTTGCTTCTCTTGTTTGGCAGGTTTCTACCCATTTCTGCCCACTCCATTTACCCCACAGGCTCACTCCACTCCCCTCCCTGCCCTCAATTCCCACACACATCCAGTGGTCCTACCTTTAAACTTCCATAACTCCTCTCACACCCACTTTCATCCAATCAACCCACTTCATCCAACATTCTGATCCTGTCAAATTTCCTAAGCTCTCCCTTACTCATACACAATATATTCCCCACCTACAATAATCACTGACAAGTGTCCATCCCCCACCCACTTACTTCCTGCTCTCCAGCTATTCTCCCCAACTCTCTCAATATTCCCACTGTCCACACTCCTAAATCAGCCTACTAATTTCTACCACCCCATCTCACACTTACTTCTGCACATCTCTCATTCTACATCATGCTCCATCTCCCCACCTGATTTCTCACTTCAGTCTTTCTTGTATCCCTCCTTTGCCCCCTCCTATACCTTACTATCCTCCCTGGCTCCTCACACTCTTTACCACTACATATAACTTCTTCCTCTCAAACACTCACCCCTCATTCCTTCTCCTCTATATCCCATGAACTATACCCTCTAATAAGCTCCCTTCAGTACCTGTCACTGCTAACCCACTTCACTTCACTAACAATAGTAGACCTTTTGTCAAATACACTCCTAACTTACCCTCCCCATTGAACCTAATCACCCATCTTTTACATCTAGTCTCTCTCTTTCTCTCTCTCTCTCTATGTCTGGTGACATCCATCCCAGTTCTGGTCCCACTGTCTCCACCAACATCTGCTCCCTCTACATCACCACAATCATCCTCCCCCAAAACCATCCACCTAGCTACAATCAATACCCAAAGTATTTGTAATAACATACCCAACTTACATGCCTGGCTGTCTCATAAACATCTCAAAATATTAACTGTATCATAAACCTGGCTCAAACCTCATATCAATGATACTGAAATTCTTCCCCCTGACTACCAAATCCTATGGAATGACAGACCGAATAAGAAAGGATTAGTGGTAGCCATAATTTATTCCTCTTCTCTAACAGTCATTCTGTACACTAACCCCATTCCTAAATTCTGTCCTGCTGAACTATCCATAGTCTTCCTAAAAATCAACAAGCATAAATCTTTATGTGTAGCTGCCATCTACATTCCCCCTGGTGATAACATCCCCATCCTTGAAGAAATTGTCTCATGGTTCTCTTCCAACATCAAAAAGGAAACATTCATCTTTGGCAATGTAAACATCAACTTGGCCACCATCTCCTCACAATCTCTGAGCCAAACAATCTCTTTAACGTCTCTCAGCTAATAAACTATCCTGCCAGACCCAATATAGACAGCTCCTCTGGCACTACACTAGATTTGATCTTAGCACCTCATCCCAACCTAATCTCAAACAGCAGAATTATACCTGATCCCCTTAGCGACCACCTATCAGCCTATGCCCACTCTTTTGTCCAAATACATCAATATATTCAAACTCATAATCTCACCAACTTCAATCCACAGACATTCTCCAACTGTCTGAAAAAAATGAATTGGGTGCCTGAAAGACTCTGCCTCTGGACAGTGCAACTAGTCCCTCAGAGCCACACACTCCAGGGATCTAAACCTTGTCATCACAATGAACTAAACATGCTGGAGGGATAGGTTCCTGACTCCCCACACTCTGGAATAGACTACCCATACATGTCAAGCAGAGCACCTCTTTTGCCCTCTTCAAAAGGAACATTGACGGTTGGATGGGAGATAGGAAATTCACCCCGGGGATCATGTCAGTTGCCCTGATAGACAGGGGTCCAGGGAAGTAAATAATGTGGGAAGAAATAGCCAGGGAATTGTTATGGCTAGGCTTGTATAGGCACTACGGCCGATAGCCTAGTACCAACCTATGAACCTACGAATTACTTCAACAAAACCATCCTAGACTTACTAAACAGCCTAGCCCCTCTTAGAACGAAAAAATTAAAGTCAAAACTGTTCCCTGGCTATCTAATGAAACAAGAAAACTAATGTACCTCAGAGGCATATGTTGGAAGCAATACCAAAAAAATAAGTTAACAAACTCTCTAATCAAATTCAAACAACTCTGTAACTCAGTGAAGAAACTAATAACTAAAGACCGTAAGACTTATTACTCCAAACTCCAATGAGAACATAATTCTAACCCCAAAAAGTTCTGGAATTGCATTTAATAAACCCTGGTAGAAAAGACAATCTATGCCCTAACTCAAACTCCCAGACCATGAAATTGCATCTAATTTCAACACCTTTTTTGTTGACTGCATAGCCAAACTAACCACAAACTTTTCCATCTTCTCTCCCTCTCTTAGTGTCCCCCATCCAATGATTTTCCCACTAACGCTCCACCTTTCAGTCTTAAACCTATCCCCACCAGCAGCATAAAAAACTCCTCCTTACACTAAAGCCTTGCTCCTACGCTCCTGATAATCTGCCTCCATCCTTCCTTAAGATGGCTGCAGACAGCATTGCCCTCACCATTTTCATTCTTATCAACAGGTCTATCCAAGAAGTCTATGTCCCCTCACTCTGGAAGAAAGCTTTTGTCACCCCTCTCTACAAAGGTGGCAATAACACAGACACTTCTCGTCCTATAGCTATTCTCTTTCTAAAATCCTCGGAAAGTGTATTCATCACCAACTCTTGCCATACCTAAAACACAATCATGTTCTTACCCCAACACAACATGGTTTTAGGCCTGGCCACAGCACTACCACTGCTCTTCTGTCCTTCTTTAACATCATTAATTGTGCTCGCTACTCTAGTAAAATCTTATTCCCCCTTTACTTAGATCTCTCTAAAGCCTTTGACACTGTCTCACATCCTCTACTTTTATCTCAGTTTTCCTCCCTCAGTTTCTCTCCATCCTTCATAGCCTGATTTACAAGCTATCTCTCTAATACACAACAAGCTGTTAAATAGAACAATTCCACTTCATCCTTTCTCAACAATCCTTCTGGCATCCCCCAAGGCTCTACTCTCAGCCCCTTACTTCTCAATATTTTCATTAACATCTTTCACAAATCCATAGATAATATATGCTGAACTCATTCAAAAAACCCAAACAGCCTTCTCCAATACCAAAACTTGGATACTAAACAACCAGCTCACTCTCAATGCTAACAAAACAAAAATCATGATATTCTGTCTTTCAAGAAATTATATCATAGACAGAAGCTCCTTTAAAATAAAAAAACACAATAACACTCTAACTGATATTGTACCTGACACCAAACTAATTAAAGTCACCACTGATGAGCATTTAAAATTCAATATCTACATCCAAAATAATATAAAAAATCCACCGAAAACTAGGTCTACTCTATAGACAAGATCACTATCTAACTGTTTCTGCCAGACATACTCTCACCTCCTACTGCCTGGTCCCCTCTCTTATATATGGTGCCCCCTACTTACTCAACTCCAACTTAGCCTAAAAAAACAAACTGTAAGCCTGTCATAACAAAGTCTGAAATTTGCTGCAGGGTCCAGATACTCCACCCATCACTGCTATTCCCTCCATCTGCAATAACAAAGTCTGAAATTTGCTACAGGGTCCACATACTCCACCCATCACTGCCATTCCCTCCACCTGCTATAACAAAGTCTGATTTGCTACAGGGTCCAGAGACTCCACCCAACACTGCCATTCCCTCCACCTGCCATAACAAAGTCTGAAATTTGCTGCAGGGTCCAGATACTCCTCCCACCACTGCCATTCCCTCCACCTGCCATAACAAAGTCTGAAATTTGCTACAGAGTCCAGATACTCCACCCATCACTGCCATTCCCTCCACTTGCCATAACAAAGTCTGAAATTTGCTACAGGGTCCAGATACTCCATCCATCACTGCCATTCCCTCCATCTGCCATAACAAAGTCTGAAATTTGCTACAGGGTCCAGATACTCCACCCATCACTGCCATTCCCTCCATCTGCTATAACAAAGTCTGAAATTTGCTACAGGGTCCAGATACTCCACCAATTTCTGCCATTCCCTCCACCTGCCATAACAAAGTCTGAAATTTGCTACAGGGTCCAGATACTCCTCCCATCACTGCCATTCCCTCCACCTGCCATAACAAAGTCTGAAATTTGCTACAGGGTCCAGATACTCTACCCATCACTGCCATTCCCTCCACCTGCCATAACAAAGTCTGAAATTTGCTACAGGGTCCAGATACTCCACCCATCACTGCCATTCCCTCCACCTGCCATAACAAAGTCTGAAATTTGCTACAGGGTCCAGATACTCCACCCATCACTGCCAGTCCCTTCACCTGCTATAACAAAGTCTGATTTGCTACAGGGTCCAAAAACTCCATCCATCTCTGTCATTCCCTCCACCTGCCATAACAAAGTCTGAAATTTGCTACAGGGTCCAGATACTCCACCCATCACTGCCATTCCCTCCACCTGCCATAACAAAGTCTGAAATTTGCTACAGGGTCCAGATACTCCACCCATCACTGCCATTCCCTCCACCTGCCATAACAAAGTCTGAAATTTGCTGCAGGCACCAAATACTCCACCCATCTCTGCCATTCCCTCCACCTGCCATAACAAAGTCTGAAATTTGCTACAGGGTCCAGATACTCCACCCATCACTGCCATTCCCTCCACCTGCCATAACAAAGTATGAAATTTGCTACAGAGTCCAGATACTCCACCCATCACTGCGATTCCCTCCACCTGCCATAACAAAGTCTGAAATTTGCTACAGGGTCCAGATACTCCACCCATCACTGCCATTCCCTCCACCTGCCATAACAAAGTCTGAAATTTGCTACAGGGTCCAGATACTCCACCCATCACTGCCAGTCCCTTCATCTGCTATAACAAAGTCTGATTTGCTACAGGGCCCAAATACTCCACCCATCTCTGTCATTCCCTCCATCTGCCATATCAAAGTCTGAAATTTGCTACAGGATCCAGATACTCCTCCCATCACTGCCATTCCCTCCACCTGCCATAACAAAGTCTGAAATTTGCTACAGGCTCCAAATACTCCACCCATCTCTGCCATTCCCTCCACCTGCCATAACAAAGTCTGAAATTTGCTACAGGGTCCAGATACTCCACCCATCACTGCCATTCCCTCCACCTGCCATAACAAAGTCTGAAATTTGCTACAGGGTCCAGATACTCCACCTATCACTGCCATTCCCTCCACCTGCCATAACAAAGTCTGAAATTTGCTACAGGGTCCAGATACTCCACCCATCTCTGCCATTCCCTCCACCTGCCATAACAAAATCTGAAATTTGCTACAGGGTGCAGATACTCCTCCCATCACTTCCATTCCCTCCATCTGCCATAACAAAGTCTGAAATTTGCTACAGGGTCCAGATATTCCACCCATCACTACCATTCCCTCCACCTGCCATAACAAAGTCTGAAATTTGCTACAGGGTCCAGATACTCCACCCATCACTGCCATTCCCTCCACCTGCCATAACAAAGTCTGAAATTTGCTACAGGCTCCAAATACTCCACCCATCACTGCCATTCCTCCATTCCCTAAACTGGCTTGAACTTCCTAATTACCTGAATTCATACAACTCACCACTGCTCACAGACTCATATTCCAACCCTCCATCTGCCCCTCTCTTTCATCTATTTTAACTCCTTACCTCCCCAGTCATACTCTTAGATCTGAAAACCAAAACTTCCTTAAAATTTATAAACCTCTTTGCCCTCCTGGCAAATTACTTCCATCTCACTCGTTAGCTAAACTGTGGACTCCCCTAGTCCCTGCTGTACTCACAATCGCTATAATTTCGAATCTCTCCTCCATTCTTACCTTACCTCCAACTGGGACTGTTCCTGCTCCCTTCACACTGAAATTACACTGTCATCTCTTTCAAACCTCCCTTCAATCTCATCTAATGCCACCTCTGATAACTAACATTATTGTTAGAACAAACACTGAACTTGTATTAACATGTTATGACTTGTACTTTTAATTATATTATCTGTATTACTTTTGAATTTACCTATATTTTAAAATTTGTGTTTTTTAAACATATACTCCTTGATTGTGGCATTTGTATTTTTTAAATTGTATATGTATACTTTTTTAAAACTGTATATTCTATACTTTACATATGTTATATTCTGTTAACTGCTTTTGGATCTTTTCTCCCCAGGCCTCCACCGAAAACGGACTCTGCTTGGCCCAGTGGACTTTCCCGGTCATCAAACTGGAAATAAATAAATAAATACAATTGTATATTGTGAAAATTAAAAAAGAATGTGATAGAAAAGAATAGAAAAGACTGGTATGTTAACATTATGAGATCCTTGTACTGGGTGGATCCATGGAAAGAGAAACAGATAAGAAGAAAGTTAATAACGATGAGATACAGAAATTATAAAAACATTAAAGAATGCAATGATTTTTGTGGAGGTTGTACATAAGTAAAGTACCTGTGGGGGCAAATATGCTATATAAGAGAAAACAGGAAGGAATGTCTAATAAATGTAAAGAATTGATCCCAGAATGAAGCAAAGAAAATGGACAGAATCATATTTCATGTAACATGGGTTATGTGGAATGAAAGACTTAATGAAATCAAATTCTGTGGAAAGTGGACAGTGACAAAAATATTGGAAATAGTATGGTTTTGCTTTTGGGTTAAAGTGCAGGGCGAATACTTAAAATGAGATTAGCAGTGTACTGAATGATGTTAAAATATGTAAATATTGTAAATATGTAAAAATGTGAATTATATACATGCATGCAAATAAAAAAACTGCTCTTGGCAGTAGGGGGAAGAGATTGAGTGTTATACCTGCTAACTTCCTGTTCACATTCCAGGCACAGAGGCAGCCCAGATGGACAGGGGAGAAAACATGGCTGCTGAGAGCCAAAACAATTTGGAAGTTAAATGTATTGGAAATGTAGAAAAAAATAGAATTGATACCAGAATTCTTTTCAGGTGAGATGGGAACAGAGAACATTTTATTTGCTGATGGTGAAGAGATTGGAAAAGAGGTGGAACTAAATACAGTGGTGGAGATGGATTCAGAAGAAACTTTTCAGAAAAAAAAATGTTTGAAGCGGCAGAAATGGAAGAAAAATGTGTTATTTCAACCCAGAAAAAAAGTCCTATGCTCAAATGGTGGAAGAAGGAACCAAGGAGAAGACAGAGAAGAAGAAAAAATAAGTTTTTAAAAAAGCCTGGACAGATATGAGGTATGGGACAATCTTATTGCACCTCTGGGAGTAAAAGCTAAAGAAGTAAGAGCATTCGTTTAAATTAACAAAGAAACCTTTTGTGACTATTTTTTTAAACTGGTCAGGCACTGGAAAACTTTTTGGGGGCCTATGAAGAAAAGATAGCAGACTTTCCATGGTCAGAATATGTGGTGTAAGACATTTTCAGGCAAACAAAAAAAAACATAATTTTGATTCAGTGTAGACTGAAGTGGAAGCAAAAGAACTGTGTGAATATTTTTTAACAATATGTAAAGAAGTGTTGGACACCACAACATCTACAATGAAACAGGATTATGGACTTGGGTTTGGGAATGTGGAATAATTTTGAAAATGGAAAATGACAATGCAATGCACATATCTAGTATTATTAATGTGCATGGCAATAGAGGTTTTGTAAGGTACAGAAGATAACCATTGTCATTTTTTTGTGGTAAAGGTGATCATTTAATTAATGAATGTGAACAATGTGTTATTCATGTGGTCAGACAGGCCATAATGCAAAGAAATGTGAAAGGAAATGTAAGAAATGTGGAAATACAGGACATTCATGGCAGAATGTGAGGCTTGAAATACACGAAAATGAAAAATAAAATAAAAACAAACATGAAAATGAAAAGGAAATTATACAAAAAAGTTAGAAAATGTTGTACAAGAACACACAACAAAACAAGAAAAACCATAGAAGTGGCTTTTAAATTTAAGGGAGAGATAAAGAGAAGCAAAAAAGAAAGAGAGACAGATTAAACAAGTGGGATGCGTCAGAGTGGCCTATAATAAAAGGCAAGACAAATTCAATAGGAAAGAGAGTTAGGAAAAGAAAAACAAAATTAAAAAAATATAGTGGATAAAGAGGATAAGAAAGGTAATGGATAAAAACATATTCTAATAACTGTTCTATAAAGCTGAAAATATTACCTTTGAATGTGAACAGTATGAAGAATATTAAAAGAAGAATTAGTATTTTACAATGGTGTGCTGCAGTAGATGCTCGAGTAATAGTTTTAGAAGACATAAGAACGTTAACAAAAGAAGAAAGGATACAAACAGAAAAAAACTTTGGAATGGTACTGTTATTTGGAACATATGCAAAGAAACATGCTAATGTATATGTATATTATGCCAAGAAAATATAACAATATTAAATATTACAATAGTAGAACTGAATAACAGTAGTGCATATAAGATGGAAAAATATGTATATAGACAAGTAGCTTTATGTGCATATGTAACAAAAAAGGAAAGAGAAACAATGTTTAAAATTATACCTAATTATGTCTGTGTTAACATGGATATAATAATGACAGGTGACTTTAACAGTAATTTGAGAAGTAAAAAGAATAATTGTGATGTTAAAATGATTACTGAAAATATGAAGAGTGGAAAATTAAAAATATGGGAACATAAACACTGGACTTATAAAAAGAAATGAAATTAAGACAGAAATTGATTATTTTTTTATATTAGAAGGCCTAAAATTACACAAACATAAATCAAATATACTCGGTTTTCTGATCATGTGGCAATTTGGATAAGAATTCACGAAAATGAGGAATATATCAAAATAGGAAAAGGTATTAAAAGAGTAAATGATAAAGAGTTAGAATCAGGGGGAAGAACTTAAATTATAGAATTATGGCAACAACATATTGGTATGAGAGATTTTTATGAAAATTGGACAGTATGGTGGCTTCAAGTAAAAAAAAAAAACAAATACAAAAAAGCATTTTTACGATGCATAGAAAAGAAAAAAATGGAATACAAAATATTACATCAAAAAGATTTAAAGAGTTATTAGAGATGAAAAAAATGTTTTATGAACAAGAAAAATAATTATATAGAAGAAATATGACAAGGTCAATAAATTATTATGTTGTTGTTGAGTCTTTTGGCTTTTCCCGGTTAGGGGTTGCCACAGTGGAACTCCGGTCCGCTAATGATTGGTAGTTGATTTTTGCATGCCGAGTTACCAGCCCTGATGCACAACCTTCAATGAAGGTACGTCCATTCATGCATGTCTCCATGCAGAAGACGCTTTAGCTGAGAATTGAACCGGACAGCATCTTACTGTGAGGCGACATATAAACAAAATATTGTTTGCAAGAAAAAAAAAGAAATAGCACCATACGTATGTAAAATAATAAAAAAGAAAAGATAATTAGAGAATTAAAAAGTAAAGAAGGGAGACAAGTTTAAAAACAAAAATATATGAAATGATTAAAGAATATGTATTAGATTTATATGGTAAAAAGCAGTTAGCGCAGAACAAATTTACAATAGGGAAAATAAATAAGACAATGAATATTTAGAGAGAAAAATAAATATAGATGAGTTGAATGAGATCATGAAAGATATTAACACTAATTCAGCTCCAGGTTTGGATGGAATTGAATGTAATATGTATAAAAACTTTGACTGACAAAAAATGATGTTTATAGAAACAATGAATGAGTGGTTAGAAAAAGGAATTACGTATAAAGAAATTTGCACAGGTGTGATTAAATTTATATTAAAGAAAGGAGATAAAGATGAAATAAAAAATTGGAGACCAATTACATTGAATAACACAGAGTATAAAATTTTCATGAGAATAGTAACTAAAAAATTACAATGTAAAACAGAAAGCTTACTTGATCAGAATTTGTTTTGGAGAATACGAAAGGGAGTCAAGACTGTTGTGAATAATAAGGGAAGTAATTGATCACATTATTAATAAAAAGGTGGAAACAATGATCATGACAGGAGATGTTAGTAAGGCATATGACAATATTCAATATAAATCATTATGGGAAATGTTACAAGCATATAACATAAGTGAAATAATATTACAAGTAATTAAATCAATATATGAGAAAATTATGTGAGATTGAACATTAATAGTTGGATTGGTGAAAATTTGAATATAGAGTGTGGTATAAAACAAAGATGTCCTGCAAGCAGTATGATCTCTGCTATAATCCTGAACACAGTAGTAATGGAAATTAATAAAATGTCAAGTATGGGAGGATATAAAATGATGGAGGAAATACACTTGCCAATAATGTATACTTATGCTGATGATATTGTAGCAACAGCAAAAGATAAAGCCTAGATGGAAAAAAATGGAAAATTAAGTACACAGTTGAATGAAATTGGTTTGAGCATAAAGAGAAAAGTAAAGGATTTGGGGATGAATGTATTATAGGAGGGGAAATATAATGAGAGGGGTATATATATATTTAGGAATAGTGTTTGGAAGGACAAAATACAGACATGGACAATTGGGACAAAATTATTAAATGAATCAAATACATGATTACATTCTGGAAGACATATAGGTTGTTCATACAAAAGAAAGCACATTTAATAAATATCACAATAATAGGTAAAATAGCTTATATGGTAAGTGTTTATATAATACCAATGATATATGAAATAAAAAGTAATACAGATTTTTTTTTCATTTATATGAGGGTCAGCATTGAACCTCGTGAAGAGGGGAATTTTGTATATGAAAGACAAACAAGGGGGGGTTGGGGGATAATAAATCCAATTGTACACACAGTCTCTTTAACTATGTATAAAGTACTAAATGGAATAATGGAAAATAATAAAGATTTGATATAAACAATAAAGTATTGTAAATACAGAAAAATTTGGGATGAAATGGAAATAAAAAAATTAAGTAAAAGTGTTATTAATGAAGAAATGAAAGAATTTTACAGCAAAATTGTATTGTGCAAATTAAAAATAAGTGATAGAAAATAATTGAATTAATAACTGAAAAGATATATTAACATTATGAGTTACTTTTACTGAGTGGATCCATGGAAAGAGTTAGAAATAGATAAGAAGAAAGCAATAATGACGAGATACAGAAATTATAAAAACATTAAAGAATGCAATGATTTTTTGTGGCGGTTGTACATAAGTAAAGTACCAGTGGGGGCTAGTATGCTATATAAGAGAAAACAGGATAGAATATGCAATAAATGTAAAGAATTGGAAACTATAAAACATGTTTTTTAGAATGTGAGAGAATTCAAAAACGGTGAAAAGAAGTATGTAAACATGATTTAATTAAAATTTATTTAAATTTTGAAATGTTAAAAATGTACATGATACAGTATGAGTTTTATGTGACTAGACTCCAGAATAAAGCAAAGAAAATTAATAGAATCATACTTTATGTAACATGGGTTATATGGAATGAAAGACAATGAAATTAAATACAATGGAAAATGGATGTTGACAAAAATACTGGAAAATATGGTTTTAGTTGTGAGTTAAAGTGCAGGGTATAGTACTTAAAGTGGGAATACCAATGTATTGAATGATGTTAAAATATGAAAATATTGTAAATATGTAAAATATGAATTGTATATATGTATACAAATAAAACCTCCCTACTCTTCATATGAGTAATCATACAGGGACACAATTCAGTGTGGCACTGCCTGTCTTCCTTTCTGAGTGCAAAAGTGGCTCAGAGAAGCAGAAATCATGGAGCAGAAGGAGAACATGGGGGTTACCATGGAAAATTAAAGTGCTGTTAATCGAACAGACGTGGAAGCTAGCATCATAGTGAAGGAGTTGGAAGAGTCGAGAAGGGTGGAGAAGGGTGGTGTTAATGTGAACAGAGCAAGAGGAGACAAAACAAGGAGAAAATGGTGTATTGCTGGATTCAGAGGAGATCTTTCGACATAAACTGTTTTCAACCAATATTTCAACAACAGAATGTATTGCTTCAACCCATAAATCAGGAGGGTTGTTGGATGTCTACCTAAAACAATTGATAGATAACCAGACAGTGAAAAATCAGCATCATGGGAAGTGATAATGGGCAGAATTCGGGAGAATTAAAATTCACAAGAGAAATAAGAAGAAAATAAATTGTATGCGCAGACAGTGAGAGAAAGGGAAAGAAGAGAAGAGAAGAGAAGAGAAGAGAAGAGAAGAGAAGAGAAGAAAAAGGGCAGAAATTAGAATAAAATTTTGTGTGAAGATAAACAAGGCAGAAAAGGAATTAGACAGGTATGAGGCATGGAACAGTGTCATAGCAACACTGCGAATAAAACCCAGAGAGGCAAGAACCTGTATTTGCATTAATAATGGTACATTTTGTGACATTTTCTTTGAAGAGGCTCAACACATGGAGAAACGTATAGAGCAATATAATAAAAGAAAAGACATTCATCCTTGTAACTTATACGTAATACAGACATTTAATTGAGAAGCCAAGAAGAAAGTGCTTGTGCAATGTAGAACTGAAATTGAAAGAGATGATTTAAAAGAATATTTAAAGACTATAGAGATGTTATACATGTGGTGTAATACTGAAAATGCAAGATGAAAAAATTGTACATTTACCAAATATAATTAATATTGATGGAAACAAAGGCATGGTGAGATACTGGGGACAATCCAAGACATGTTTTTTTTTAATGTGGCAAGGATGATCATTTGATTAGTAATTATGATAAAAGAAGATGTTTTATATGTGGAAAATGGGTGGCAAAGAAATGTGATCAGCAATGTATAAAATGTAAAAAGATAGGTCATTCTTGGATGGATTGTACAGAATTAGAGAAACATACACAACAAACAATATCAGTACAGGAACAAGTGAAGGAGAAAATTACACCAGACAATATAGATGAAGTGCAAAATAAACAAAGGAATGATATTGAAGTAACAATGGCTGTGGAAGAAAGTATGAATGAAGTAAAGGATAAGAAAACTAATATGCAAGAAGTAATAAGTAATAGAAGTGTTGAAGGAAAAAGTAAATGGGTAAAAGTAAGAAGCAAAAGAGGTTATATGGGTAAAACAGTAAAAGACAGAAAACACAAGTTCATTATATAATTATAACAGAAAGCAAAAAAGGAAAAGGATGAAGATAAAATTAATTCATTATAGTGAGAATCTTAGCTGTTAACGTCAACAGCATGAAGAATATTCATCATAGGTTATGAGTATTAGAATGTTGCATAACATTAGATATGAATATCATAGCAATTATAGACATTAGAATAACAATAATGAAGAAACAGAACAAATAAATGGTTTATTGAAAGGTAACGTAATTTGGAATTTAGGTCGTGAAAAATGATCTGGCATAGTCATCCTATGTAAAGAATGATATATATATTATATTATACAATAGTACTTATTGGAAGAATAGTAATAATAGACATAAGGTATAAAAATCAAGTTTATAGAGTAATTATAATTTATGCATATACCTTGCAGAAGCAAATAGAAATCATGTTTAGAAAAATAATGGATCATGTAAATTTAAACATGCAAGTAATCATAACTGGGAACTTTAATTGTGATCTATGGCACAGACATAAAAGAGGACCCGATGCTAAAGTAATTCTAGATATGACTAAAGATAATAAAATGTTTTTATGGGAAAATAAAAATTGGACATACAAAAGAAGCAGTTTAAGAACCATAATTGACTATTTTATAGTTTCAAACAGCTTGATAATACGACATCAAGGGTGTAGAATCACAGGATTTCACATCATTTAGCCATATGAATATAGATCAAAGAAAAAAAGGAATCATATTAAAATAGTCAAACCCCGGGATTCATGAACCTTGCGCCAGGCGCCAGCATAGCGTCGGCGTTATAACGCCAAATATGGCTGCTGAGCGATTCAGGTATGAATGAATTCCACGTGCACTACCGGGCGCGCGCCGACCTGCCCGGCGTAGGTATGCAAAACACACTGTGTGCGGTATTGCACCATGCAAATGAAGGGAAATAGCGATCCACGAAGTGGCGCAGGCGTAGCGTAAGGGCACGGCAATGTAAACCAAAAAAAAACGGTTTACATTTACCCAAACATGGCCGAGGAGTAACGGAAGGCTGTCAAAGTCAGGTATCATACAGGTGCAATATGCCAATGGGGAAAGGCACCGAGAATGTCCAAAGAAAATATGCACAAAATGTAAAAAATGACATAAATGGCATGTACGTAGAAAGCACAGCAGAACCCCCGGATATGTGCACAGAAGTTGCAAAGCAATGAAATAATATGACAATGTCCTAAAAGAGCAGTATAACACACATCAGCTGCACAGCCACCACACACCATAGTATGTATGTAAAGCTTCAACCCCAGCGCAATGGTTGTCAAGGAGTGGCGGCAGTGTTCGGCGCCGTAACCATTTATTAACAGTCAATGCCATGCAAATGAGGCAGATAATAGTGAATCGCAAAAACGGCGCCGGTGTAAGGATGGAGCAAACGGCGTAGCGGTAGTACACCGAGGAGTGGCCACACGGAATACATGTCAATCTCAGAGGGGTGTGCCACTGTAGGAGGAAGCACATTGGAGGCCAGCAAACATGGGCTGTACAATGCACATCACAGCAGCAGGACCGGCGTGTGAGGAAATAGATGCACTGAGAGTACATAATGCGTGCACAGATGCATGTGCACGAGGATGACTACGAACCCCAAGCCAGTCATGTGACGGCCTCCCCGTCAACAAACACGGATATAGGAAGGTAATGCGGAGAATATGAGGAAATGCGGAAGCAGTGTAATTGGAGCCGCAATGAGCAATCAACACCAATGAATGCAGGAAGGGCAAACGGCGGCAGCTGATAACTCTGCATGCAGACCCCTGCAAAACGGGAAAGGGGAGGCATAGGAATGTAAAGATAGTAGGGGATGTAGTTGAAATGCAAAGAGCAAAGAACCGAAATAGCACAGGCAAGTACAGAGGTAGGATAACGGCGGCGGCAGACAAAGTGCAACAGATGCCATGTGCCTGCAGGATGCACTGCAGGCAATAATAGGTGCAACGTGCAGAAACAGTAAGGAAAGATGCAAAGCCAAGCCAATGCAGGCAAGGGCAATGTAACAGCAAAGGCAACAGCGTTGCAGTTGCAACGGTAAACCACGGAAGATAATCCACAGATACGTTCGCACAGACACACCCAATGACATCACCGGGTGTACAGCACAACAGTATAAAGTGTGAATGCACATAACACACAGCGCGATTTCCCAAACGCCGCACCGTAGGGTGTAAACAGACGGGGAACTTTTAATATGTATATGTTGGGTGCCGCCGTGGCCATGATGCATCGGTATGTGTCAGAGACAGACGGAGTTGCGGAGGACGGTGCCGACAACTACCGTAGGCCTCACAGGAGAAGGAGAGTGTTCACACCAAGGGTGACCTACCAGGGGCTGCAAGACCTGGAGATAGTAGAGCGCTACAGGGTGGACAGGGACACGTTACAGCAAATAGTGGAGCTGTGCCGGCCACGCTTGAGAACAAGAGACAACAGAGGGGAGCCCATCCCAGTGGACACAAAGGTATGTGTGAGCTTGCGAATACTGGCTACAGGTACCTTTCAAAGGCCAACCGGGGATATAATGGGCATCTCACAGGCATCAGCATCCAGGGTACTACACCAGTTCCTGGATGCCATGTTACGACATGCCCATGAGTACATAAACTTCCCCAGATCTCAGGAGGAGTTGGCTAGCAATATGCGCCGCTTCCACCGTGTGGCACAATACCCGGAGGTACTGGGTGCGATAGACTGTACGCACATAGAAATCAAGTCACCACCCGGGGAGCAGGGCAGACGCCACATAAACCGCAAGGGATACCCCTCCATCAATTGCCAGGTCGTGTGCAATGCGCAGGGCATTATCATGGATGTGTGTGCTGGCAGCCCTGGAAGCTACCACGACTCCCATATCTGGCATGCCTCACAGCTGTATCAGGTATTCGCCAGGGGGGACATCACACAAGGTCACCTTGTGGGTGATGCTGGCTACGCACTGGAGCCGTGGTGGATGACACCCAACAGAAATGCACACACACACATGCAAGAACGCCATAATGAGGCACACGCACAAACTAGAATAATCATAGAGCGTGTGTTTGGGATGTTGAAATCATGGTTTCGGTGCTTGGATACATCCGGTGGAGCCCTGCAGTACTCTCCAGGCACATGTGCCCACATATTCATAGTATGTTGTATGCTACACAATATGATTCTGCGGAAACAGCTGCTGCAGGGACATAATGCTGGAGGGCCACCAAGCCCACCACAACTGCCAAGGCAAGCACAGGCACAGGGCGTTCAGCGCCATGAACACACTGTGCCAGCCCCAGTACGTAGACGGAGGCGTACCCAATATGCCTACGCCCTGGCAAAGAGGGAACGCATAGCACATACTTTGACAGTGTAGGCCCCATGGACTGACACCTCCTTACCTGCACACACAGTAAAATGGACGCCACACAAACATGTCCGCCCGTAATGTGTACCGTATGTGCGGACCTATGTGTGAGTCCAACAAAGGCACCACCCAAACACTGCGCACCCAATAGCCAGCAGAGCATTGAACGCCAACACCTCCACCGCACGCCGGCTCCACAGCAGACGGCGTAGCGGGATGCTGCCACTTTCGCCGCAAGTCGACTACATATGTACTTATGTGCATACACAGATATGGAAATAGATATCAGTACACACGTAGAAATATATGTACACATACACAGATATAAAGTACAACAGGTTAATATGGAACCCAGGGATGCAAGTCGACAGATAAGTAAGACGTGATATCTCCACATAGTAAACAGAGTGAACGACAACCCGATCATCCGGGAGGGTGGCCAGAGCAGGGAACGCCAGCCATGGAAATGTCAACCTGCATCAATGTATATCCGCGGGTCGGGATGATCACCGGGCCACGGTACAGTAACGGGATATGCGTGTCATATCCATAGGATATGACCGCGAGGTACAGCCGCCGCGGCGCCAACGTAGGTATTGTGTTCAACCATCGGTGCGAAAGCGGCAATCATACCTGTCAAGTGTACGTCATTATGAGGAACGTACCTCATCTGGGGTCTAAAATAGTTCATGTTCCGCGAAGTTCCTCAAAGTTCAACATTGAAATAGTCTGTCACACACTCATTGTTAGGAATATATATAAATGAAACCTGGTAAATAGAAAGTAATCATATGAATTCATCAAAGGTTCTGCTTTGTAAGTAAATCAGCATATTTCAACCATCCTATGACCCTCTTAGCTGAAGTTGTTAGTAAGCCATTAGTATGTGTTCCACATTTTGCCCATTTGTTACACATTATGAAGGTGTGTGTTCCTCATCTTGGAAATGGA